>NW_027496875.1:0-151338 GCF_021521415.1 Bidens hawaiensis | reverse complement strand
TCTAATAATCACCGTGAACTTCAATCGGGCTCTATTAGGCGTCCCGATTGATATCAATCTCCGGATAGAGCTCCGGATCCGAGCGATTACGGCTTGTTTTTGGTCAACTTAGCCGGCCAAAACCAAATCAACTTCCAATGTATGTTATGTATAAATAAGTATGTTATGTATGTGAAATCCCGAAGTTTATAATTCGGGTGTTTTGTTATATGTATTTTGTGTTCGTGTTATATATATAAAAAAATGTTTGTGTTCATTGTGTTCGGGTTCGGGTGGTTGGGTTCGTTGTTTTCGGACGAAAAGTTAACTAAAAAACGACACTTTTCGTTGTTTTCGGGCGAAAAGTTAACTAAAAAACGGTCCGTTTCGTTGTTTTCGGGCGAAAAGTTTACTAAAAAACGAGTCGTTTCGTTGTTTTCGGACGAAAAGTTTACTAAAAAACGACACTTTTCGTTGTTTTCGGTACGAAAAGTTAACTAAAAAACGAGTTGTTTCGTTGTTTTCGGACGAAAAGTTTACTAAAAAACGACACTTTTTGTTGTTTTCGGACGAAAAGTTTACTAAAAAACGTCACTTTTCGTTGTTTTCGGGCGTAAAGTTTACTAAAAAACAAGTCGTTTCGTTGTTTTCGGGTGAAAAGTTTACTAAAAAACGAGTCGTTTCGTTGTTTTTGGAAGAAAAGTTTACTAAAAAACGGGCCCGTTTCGTTGTTATCGGACGAAAAGTTTACTAAAAAAGACACTTTTCGTTGTTTTCAGACGAAAAGTTTACTAAAAAACGACACTTTTCGTTGTTTTCAGGTGAAAAGTTTATTAAAAAACGAGTCGTTAATTTTTTTACAAAAAAATGGTTTTAAAAAAACGTTTAAAAATGATGAATATGTAGAATATATATTACATATTGTATAAAGTTTTTTTACCAAAAAACTTCAGTTCTTGATTCAGTTCAAATGGTGAATATATATTACATATTGTATAGATTTTTCAAATGTTAGTTCAGTTCGAATGGTTGGTGTTGTATGTTGTTAAACCAGGGGTCGGGGGTTTGAACCCCACCCTCTACACGAAATTTGGATATTTAGTTTTAGAATTAATTATAGGCTTAGGGGTAAAATGGTTATTTCAACGTTTTTTGGTCAGTCAACTCACGATCAACTGACGGCAATGGCACAGGCTGCCCCGCCAAAATTTCACAGTGGCAGAACATTCATAATTTCGTTTTCAGTGGTTAACCCATCTAGCGACGATATAAACCAGGGAGGCAAATTGCAGATTTCTCTTTATATTATGTTTTCTTAATAACAATCAGAGGAAGAATTTGGAAACGACGGTTTGAACTTTGAAATCCATGACGTTTTGTGATCCAGATGAATTGATATAATTGATACTGGGCTTCTTCAGTTACGGAATCAATTGTGATTTGAAGGTGGGCTTGGGCTTTGGACATCATGCAGTGCACACATATGATAATGATATGGATGCAGGTTGGGTTGCTCAAATTAAATATTAATCTAGCTAGTTAACCCGAAACCTTATACTTTTTTCAAAAACAACCCGTACGCGACCCTAATAAGATACAGGTTATTCCGAATAACTTGATTTATACTTTTTGACCCTATCTAACATAACTCTAATTAGTGTATTCGGGTTCGAGTTGAGTTAGTCGGGTTGAGGCATTTGGAACGTAACCACACGCAAGATAAATCAAGTTTGAATAGTTATCATGGTTATGTGCAAATACTTGTTGACATTATAATAATAATCATAATTATCCAAATAATGTCTAAGTTATTACTCTTAAGAGGTAAAGGGTAAATGCATTAGAAACTTTTTTTTGTTAGAAATAAATACCATGTACTAATTAAAAAAAAATACTTATTTCGAAAGAATTCAAATATTAAACAATTTATATTGAAATGTTCAACAAGTTATATTTTTCTAAAAGTTAAATATTAAAGATGAAGTTAGATAAATGGATATTTAGGCAAACGCATCCCGATGTTATGAATTTAATCAGTAGCTCGTTTGAGAGATTCGTTGGCCGTTAGAAAAATGAAATAGAATATTATAAACCAATAATAATAATAATAATAATAATAATAATATTATGATGACTAGTGTTAAATAATAACAAAAGTTCTTGAACTAACAAAAATAAAAATTTGAATGACCAAACTACATAAATGCTCATTGAAGCGAGTTATCTAATAATTGCATTTCAGATTAATAATAAATACACTGACCACATATATACTAAAAGAAGACGGATTTCATTCATTTATGATTTTGGACCAGCCAGAGCATTCTCATTTTATTTTTTAAAATTACGTGAGGGTGGTTTGTAAATTATAGGGTGAGGTTTGAGTGGTTAGAACATTTCTAATGGGTTCTTCATATCCATCTTTATTTCTAAAATTTAGAAAAAACATCCAAATAATCACTCCAACCCATTATCTATCTCCAAACTCCATCTCTAAGAGCATTCTCATCCCATCCCCTATAATTATGTGAGAGAAGTTTGCAAATTATAGGGTGAGGTTGTGAGTGAATGTGAGTGTAAATTATAGAGTGCAGAGAGAAATGTATTGATTTTTTGTAAATTTGGGGAAACATTGTTTGCCCCTATTTATTTTTTTAATATTTGTTGTATTGGTTGTGAGTAAAGGAGAGAGAAAACTGTAATAATAAATGTATAAAAAATATTATTTAATTGAACAGGAGAGAGAAATGTAGTGTTTTTAGTGTAATTATAGAGATAAAGATGGGGAACGGGTTGAGAATGCTCTAAATTTTAGTGAAATGATATAAGAAGCCTCCAAATTTAGAGTGTTTCACAATACTCAATTTCCATTTACCCTTCTATAAATTTATATTAGAAATCATTTTATATTGAAAATAATAATAAGACAAATGAATATAGAGATGGTAATGGAGAATGAGTTGGGGAAGTTATTAGAAAATGATGTATAAATTAAAGAAATTATGTTTTTTAGTTAAATTTTAAAGATGAAGATAGAGAACCCATTGAGAATGCTTTTATGAATGTAAATTATAGGGTGGAGATATAAAATGTAGTGATTTTTTTGTTGTAAATTTGAGAAAACAAAGTTTGCCCTTATTTATTTTTTAATATTTGTTGAATTGGTTGTGAGTAGATGAGAGAGAAAATCGTAATGATAAAAGTATAAAAACTATTATTTAATTAAATAGAAGTGAGAAATGTAGTGTTTTTAGTGTAATTATAGAGATGGGGATATGTGATAGGTTGAGAATGCTCTTAGGGAGTTAGGGTGTGATCGGGGCACCCTTAGGGTTCCTATCGGTTTCCAATCGACTTCATCCTCGGTGCTTACCTAATAAATAAGGTTTTTCAGTAGGGCATGGAACTCGGTTTTATGGAATCAAATTGGTTTAAGAAGAATGAAACGTTTGTTATATGTTTTGTGATGGGTTAGAACACATTGTTTTCGCCCTCGTGAATCATGATTTCCATAGTGCCCCTAAGGCTATGTGTAGTGAATGGACTACAAAATGGGGCGATTTGTGTCATGTGACGCCCAGTCAGCAAATGAGAGACTTTGTTTTAGGGGTGTAATTGTGTTTTAGGGCTCGATATTAGGGCAAATAGGGCTTCATTATGAAAGAAAAATATAAACTTGGTTATGAAAAACAATGTGCGAGTCGAAACTGGCCCAAACGGGTAACGTTTGGATTGGGTTAGTGCAAGGAAACGATATGGTTATATTCCATGGCTCGTTTCCTATACAAAACGGGCAAAACAAGTGTAACATTTCGGGTTTTTTCTTTATGTATATTTGTAATAATACCCGACCTGTTTAAGGGTTCGGTCACTCATATTATAAAACCAACACATCTATTGAGTATTTTAATTGTTTTTAGTGTTATTATTTAATAGTTTAAATATTTAAACTTACAAGAATTTGCAATCTTCACCCAAACTCAAACTTTAACTCATTCTTGTTTCCACCTATAAACTCCAGGGGTCTGCTATGTAATTTATGATATTATAAAAAATATATTTATTAAGAAAAAAATAAAAAATACCCCTAACCCATCTAACTGGTCTGACCAGACCACCCATAGACCCAACCTGACCCGGCGCACCCTCAAACCTTTCAAAACCTTCGATTCCCGCTCGTTTATGATCAACTAATTTAGGCATTTGGCATATTCCACCGAATAAACGCGTAACCGACACTCTAATTACGGAAAAACATCATGTATGACAGCTAATTGATTCGCAATTACAAACATAATGAACCACGACTTAATCCCTCTTAAAACCCTATATAAACTTGTTTATAATTCAATTAAATCACACCATAACACCCCTATTACATTGCGACCCTAACCCCTAACCTAATTTCAACATACAAAGCCGTTAAGACCCTCGTCGATCAATCCAAGAGTCGTGACAACTCATCTTATCGTTCACCCTCATTTCATCATCAATTACGGTAATTAAACTTTGCTTTATACTCGTTTTTAATCAACAAACGAAAACCCTAAGTCAATTTGAATCAACACCAAGCAATTAAACCAATTTAAAGCCTGGGGTTTGATTTGGGGAAGAACATAAACTGCATACAGTGTATTCAAATTTCCAGTTTCATTGTTTCATCAAATTGAGGTGCTGGCCTGATAGCCAGCGCATGTTTCTTAAAGCTTGAACCGGCCTGGGGCGCGGGTTCGAGTCCCCCAGGCCCGGTTTTTGAATTATATTTTTGTAAGATCCATTTTTAATCAATTGTTAATTTATTATATATATACAACACTAAATAAACAATATTTTGATGAACTGTACCTCGGGTTATTGTTTTATACATATATATAATTGTATTCATATATAGGCATAAGTATACATATAACACATATATTATTAATGTTTTCTTTTACCGTTCAAACCGAACAAATGACTTATTAATGTTCGAAGAATAAAGTTTCTTTTAACTTTCTCTGTTAATATACTTATTACGAATAATGGCTACTTATCAAATATTAGTGTTTTATCAAACCTAAAATTTATGATAATAATAATAACCATAAAAAGTTAACTAATTAAGCTAATAACAAACTCATACTTAAAACCCAATCGAATCTCAAATCCATTGTAATCCTTGTTAATTTTTATTTATAATTAATTAATATTGTCAACTAGGAATTTTTGTCGGTAAACCTCGAGGACTTGACCGTTTTCATCATAGCTCTTCTTATTATCTCGTCCGCACTTAATACACTTGTAAAGGTAAGTAAATGCACATCCCCCGTTTTACCGCTTTACAATTTTGGGGGCGTTATGCGTTCAAAACCAACTTATTGTTTTCACTGCAATTCCGTTATATACATAATTGTAATTGCTCGATTAGTTGTTATGTGCGAATATGACCATGTGTTTATTTTATGTTGGTTGGTACCTCATCCTCATCCTCATTTTCATTAGTATGATCATATGTCGTCGAAGTAAACCGTTATCAATGCGATTCGGTTGAAAAGACAACTTTTGTTTATTGTTTACTAGTTGTGGTAATTTACGATTATTGCATGAAATTGTCCTTTTATTATTACATATACTCAAAAACTGTGGTTTACTTGCTCAACGTTGGTTGACAAAAATATATATTTTTACGCATGACGCATGTAGCTTTATTGGATGAATCAAGCATTGAAGTTAGGTTGCTTTGATGAATGAAGAACACTTTTTTTAAGTTATTTATGATTTGAATTATTGATTTGTAACGGTATTTTTTTGAGACAATGTTTGTGCTTTTAAAATTTGATATATGAATGAATCATTTAGATATTGGCACGTGTATTTTCTTAGTGTCTTCTGAGCTATGATACAATCAATGTCGCACCCCGACATGTTCCGCCATAGGTTGGGGTGTGACAGATTGGTATCAGAGCCGAAAGCTATAAGATAGGCGGTTAGACGTAACGACCTAGTAGCATGCTTAGGGTCCCTATACGTGTTCCTATACGTGCACCTTACGTGTTAAATTTTTTGTATATAGCCTAGCATATTTAAATCGTTTATCATATACAATTGTACACAAAAGCACACACTTATTATGAGGTTATGCCTCAATCTAAAAAAAATTATTTTTTAAAACCCTAAGGCGATTTTTAATCGGGAAATTCCTTTAGAAATCCCACCTTTTAGTCCCCTCTCCTTGAGAATGATTCGTGGGACGGATATGTAGTAACTGTAAGAGGGATGCACTTGTTTACCAAACCCTTGACACCAAGGCTTGCGAGCCTAAGGAAGTGCAATGCGCATAAATCTCAATCAACTGCGAGACCTGGTTGCCTTCCTGGAGTGTTCGGTAAGGGTGTGGAACTTATTAGGCCAAAGCATATCACACCAAACGTACCCGAATATACTACCCTCATTGTATCAAACGTGGTCATGTGACGATCACATCCTTAAATTTATAACCGAATTCATGGTGATCTGTGGCTAAACTCGGTTTTTCCGTATTGTGTTTTGTTGAACGGATGGATGAAGTATGTATAATGGGGTGGTTCCCGAACTACCTCAACCATCTACCTCAACACCACCTCAAATCTGATTTTCGATTGATTTTATTTAATTGGTGTTTGATATTTTCCATTTGTTGGAAGGACCCATGGTGGTTCATGAAGACCTAACCAACAAATGAACCCATGTGTTTTAATTTAAGTTTTGTTGTTATATATATATATATATATATATATTCTCAAAATGTTAAAGATGATAAAATGTTATATAATCAAGTATCGTAAGTAATGAAATTCTCAACCTCAAACATAATCCCAACCTCAATGCAAGATTACTATATTTCGTCAATTTCTATACTTGCGACATTTACCCGAGTCTTACGAAATTTTACACATTTCCCCTTGCAGTATGTCTTCTCGCCTCCTCAACCATAACCGTCGCACCGGCAACTTTGGCTGCAACATGTAAACCCGCATTGCTAAGGGCATCGTGGAAGCCCTCCCAATGATCATCTATCAATTGCAAACTGTGAATGCTTCTACATCATCCACAACTCCGAACCCAATTGCTTGCTCCCTCAAACAATTCAAGAGTGCCAACCCGCCCGAATACTTCGGTATCGACGGTTGTAAGGCCCCGTTACCGATGCCCTACTTTGGACGTTGGATTTACTCATAAACACAGTTCTAAATATCAGAGTTAATTAAAAACCTTCGCGTAATAATATAAAACATCAACCATTCGTTACAAATATCCATAATTTTGTCTTTTAAACATAACATAAAATATAACATTCAAAACATCATAACAGTCTTCAGATGCCAGCCTCTTCAATCCTGCCATGTGTCCATCTCAAACCAGCTGTCTCAATTTGTTAACCTGCGTGCATACTAAATGTCAGCTACGCTGAGTGAGTTCTAGTTAATCACATAACTTACTTTACATACACATATACGTGCCCAAAGGTACGCATTACATACATAAACTGTACTTCATTCGTCCATACACATTTATAGCTAACCTTACGTTATAAAGGGCGTTTCACCCTACATACCTCGGATATTATTAGGGTCCGGTACCCTCCATCCTCGGATATTATTAGGGTCCGGTCTCCCTTCATCCTCAGATATTATTAGGGTCCGGTACCCTCCATCCTCGGATATTATTAGGGTCCGGTCACCCTTTCTTCCATGCCTTCATACCATACCTTTCTATATACATAATTGTAAGTTTCATACATACATACATACATACATACATACATATATACATACATCATTCATTCTTCATATAACAATTTTATCATCAAACCTTTACCTGGCAGTACATGCAATATCCGAAGATCGTTCATGTACCCACAAGCAGTCAATCATACCTTTTCACATAAAATATATATGGCATACACTTATCACTTAGGATAAGTGTATTAACTAATCACATTGAGTATGCAAACAACCCCGAAAACATAACAAGGAATGGGGCTAGAAACTCACCTGAACTCGGTTACATTCACCGTTAATCGTTATTCCCTTCTTGAGCAGTGCACGACTAACTGTATAACAATTATACGTATCAATAAACTATCATTACACATATCGTCTTTCTAGTTTAATTATTACCCTCAACGAACGGGGGTCCAGAGGCAGCGCCCCTGGCAGCAGGGTTCTAGGGGCGGCAGCCCCTGGCGGGGTCCAAGGGGCAGAGCCCCTGGCTGGGGTTAAGCTGCCAGGTCAGTTTGGAAAATTTTTTTCATTAACTGTCTTAACACATTTTCCATTAGGATTTTGAATCATTAATTAATTTGCTAACTTAAAAGTCCAAGGGCTTCTTTGTAATTAAATCATTCTTTTCTAAGTCTAGGGACTGTTCTTGTCATTCCGTTAAACTTCTAATTCGTTACTGGTTCATAACGAATTGGCTTATCCTAGCGAATTGGTCCTTGTAGTGAATTGAGCCCTTTAACGAACTGGACCTTAACGAATCAGTCCATATAGCGAACCAGTCCAAGTAGCGAACTGGACCTTCTAACTCGTATTTCTTTAACGAATGATCAATGCGAATTGGGAGCTAGTTCGTTAACTTATCTTTAACGAATTTGAACACGAATTAAGTCTAGTTCGTTAGATTTTCCTTTAACGAATCGCCTGATGAATTGCTTCCAATTCGTTAACTCCTCGTTAACGAATTACCTCTAATTCGTTAACTTTCCATTAACGAATTAGGGTTAGCTCAGGGAATGTCAGAACATTCTCTGACAAC
The DNA here is from genome assembly GCF_021521415.1 of Bidens hawaiensis. Lineage (NCBI taxonomy): Eukaryota > Viridiplantae > Streptophyta > Magnoliopsida > Asterales > Asteraceae > Bidens > Bidens hawaiensis. The sequence continues at coordinate 142,581 of NW_027496875.1, read as the reverse complement.
CCTTAACCTCGTATACACTTTTCCGGCGCCACCGCCGGAAAACCGCGGATTCGCCGGAAAAAACGAGTTTTAACTCGTTTTTCACCGTTTTTCGTTCCGTTCGATCCAGATCTGAGCTAGGGTGATCCCTAAGCTCATATTAGGTTCGTTTTATACCCGATTCCATCCGGATCTCGTGACTTAAACGGTTTAACGGTGTCAACTCATCGTTTCGTGTCCATATCTATCGGGTTTAAGCTCATACAATATCATACTATCATTACCTTGGATCGAGATCGGTTTTCCTTGGTGATTTCGGCTAGAGAGAGACTACAGAGAGAGAGAGAGAGAGAGAGAGATAGAGCTTAAGTGTGTGTTTTGAGGGTGTATGGAATATGTGTGAAATGAAATTAATTGGGTGATTAAAGGTTTATATATATTTATGGATCGTGGGCTTAAGCCCATGGTCTTTTTCCTTCTTTCATAACCCAAGTCCATAACCCATATTCATTTAACCCAACACTAGCCCGACTCATAATAACTCATATTTCATTTATTAACCGAAACTAGAAAACGGGATGTTACAACGGTGTTACTATTCTCCTCTGATGGTTCGAAGAAATGGAGAGCGTGTTCCTCCACTGTGAATGTCCTGAGGACAAGAAAACCACTTACGCCTCTAGCGTACTCAAGAAGAATGCCCTCAATTGGTGGAACGGTGAGAAGCGCACGCTTGGCGCCGAGGTTGCCATGGCCTTTCCATGGGATGACCTCAAAAAACTCATGCTCAATAAGTTTTGCCCGAAGCATGAACTTCAGAAGTTGGAAGAGGAGTTTTGGAATTTGAAACAAGAAAGTGGTAATGACACCATTTACAACGATCATTTTCATGAACTGAGCCTCCTCATCCCCCACATGGCCACTCCCCTTGAACGTTCAATCGACAAGTACATCTCGGGTTTGCCTATGCAAATCCAAGATTCCGTCCTAAGTCGTGACCCTCAAACCCTCCATGATGCCATCACCCTAGCTGGTACACTCAACGAGAACCACGTTAAGGGCGGGACCTTGACGCGAAAGAGTTCTAAGAAACCCAATGATAAGTCCTCACCTGAGCCCACTAAGGAATCTAAGCCCGAATCCTCTAAGCCTGAATCCTCTAAGCCTGAATACTCCAAGAATAACAACCACAACAACTCATCCCACTACCTCAACAACAAGAGAAAACCCAACTCCCAAAATTATGTCTTAGCCCAACCACAAGCCCAACAAGCACCTCCAAACAAGAATCCCTACTCCGGCCCAGACCCGTATTACAACACTTGCCAACACCACCACCCGGCCCAAGCCACTTGTCGGGTGTGCACCAATTGCCACCGATTCGGCCACCTTACCCAATATTGTCGAGAAACACCTTGTGCGCAAGCCGATCCACCGCGGTTCGCACCATCAAACCAACCCAACCGAGCAATACTTCGTGCTCCAATCATTATCCCCGTTAGGGATTTCTACAACTGTGGTGACCCAAATCACCTCCGTAACGCGTGTCCTCGACTCGCTCAAGCCCACCAAGCCTATGTTGCACCACAACCTTACTACACCTCCCAAGCCTATCAAGTGAAAGCTTACCAACCCCATGTACCCCAACTCATGGCTCCTCCAACTCTTCAAGCTCAACCCATGATCATGCAAGCCTATCAATCTCCAACACCTCAAGTTTCGACTTCTCAAACCCAAGCACCTCGAGGAACTCAAGGACAAGCTTTCACCATCAATGCTCATCAAGCCCAAAACTTGAATGACGTGGTTAACGGTACGTTCCTAGTTAATAAGAACCATGTCTTGGTACTATTTGATTCGGGAGCCGATAAAAGCTTTATTTCCTTTGATTTTGAATACATACTTGATGTTCCCCGTAGTAAATTATCTAAGCCCTTTACGGTAGAGATAGCAAATGGTAGTTCTATCACTATTGACTCCGTCATTCAAAATTGCATGATTACTCTCAATGGGAAAAAGTTCTCTATCGACCTTATTCCTATTCAAATGGGTAGCTTCGACGTTATCATTGGTATGGATTGTCTCTCTCTCCACCATGCCGGAATTTTATGTTTCGTGAAACTCATTCGAATCCCTATCGATGGGGGTGTGATTCTAAACATTCTTGGAGAAAGACCCTTCCCGGAGCTAAACCTCATGTCGTGCCTCGAAGCCAACGTTACTTACGCAAGAAGTATATCGCCTTCTTAGCCCACGTCACCACAAAATTCGGCGAGTAAAAGAAACTTTCAGACATCCTGATTGTTCGCGACTTCCCCAAAGTCTTTCCCGATGACGTTTACGGACTCCCTCCCATTCGTCAAGTGGAGTTATATATTGATCTTGTACCTGGAGCAAACCCCGTAGCCAAAGCACCTTACCATCTTGCACCTTCTGAAATGCAAGAACTCTCCAACCAAATTCAAGAACTCACGGACAAGGGTTTCATTCGCCCGAGTTCGTCTCCATGGGGCGCACCCGTTAAGAAGAAATACGGTACTCTTCGTACTTGTATCGATTATTGTGAGCTCAACAATCTTACTATCAAGAATCGTTATCCCCTTCCGCGTATTGAAGATCTTTTTGATCAACTCCAAGGAGCCGCATGTTTCTCTAAGATTGATCTCCATTCGGGTTATCAACAACTCCATGTCCACGAAGATGACATATCCAAAATCGCCTTCCGTACTCGTTATGGCCACTTTGAGTTACGAGTTATGCCTTTTGGGTTGACTAATGCTCCTGACGTTTTCATGGACCATATGAATCGTGTTTGTAAACCCTACCTAGACAAGCTCGTGATTGTTTTCATCGACGATATCTTGATATACTTGTAAGTCCTGTGACGGATCTTTCAATATGATATCAACTGATCTTGATGTTGGTGCGGAAATCCAACACAAGATGATTCAAGAACCATGTTAGTACACGATTGTGCGTCTCGAGTCTTTTTATTTATCATTAATGTATTTGTCGTTTAATTAATGTATTAATTATTAAAGATAATTATGTAGTTCGTTAAGGTATAGTCTAGTTCGCTAAGGATGTTTAGCGAACTAGGTTTAATGTATGTTCTCTCATGATTCGTTAAGGATGTTTAACGAATCAGGGGGTGATTCGTTAAGTTATTTATCTTTTAATGTATTGTAACGAAGTGGAGCCTAGTTCGTTACGGAATGTGTAACGCACTAGGTCCATCTTCTATATATAGTGGATTTTCCACTGTTAATTTAAGTTTTGAGTTATTTTATTGAATCTCTGCCCAAATATTCTCTCAAGCTTCAATCTAAGTATTAATATTATACACATACATACATACAACTAATATATCATATATACAACATACAATCAAGAGTAATTATGAACTAGATCCTTGGTAAGAAGTTAATTATATATATATATAACAGATCTGAGATCTGTGTATCGGATTAACGAGTTCAAACAAGTGGTATCAGAGCTTTCGATGCTCGTTTACGCTTGATTTGGATGTTAATTGATTTTATTAGATTGATAATTGATAGTGTTTGTGTTAAGTTTCTGTTCAGTTTGATTTTGGATCGAATTGAGTTTTAATTGGATGAGTTATGGATGGTTTGGATTGGATTTGAGTACGTTAAGGTATTAGGAAATTGTAGTGAACTGGAATTAAGATTCGGTTTGGATTGGGGTGGTTATTGGTTTGGATCTGTTTTAAGCCGAAACAGGGGATTGGTTTGGTTGATGCGAGTTAATTGGTTATTGATTACGGAATGAGTTGTATTGGTTTCGCGATGTGGTTACGAGTGCTTTGGTAGTTTGATTGAGTGAGTTGGTTAAGTATTGTGTGAGTAATACAGATTTGGTTTCTGGGTTTGTGTTCATACGTTTTTCAGAAATCTGGAAAATATGAGTTTGAAGGTTTAAAGATTTGAAGATTTGAAGATTTATCCTAATTCGTTAACCTTTCAGCGTAATTCGTTAACATTTTTGATAATTCGTTAATAACATTAGCTAATTCGTTAAGTTTATCAGCAGATTCGTGAACCAATTTGCTAAGTATTTTAATTCGTGTCAACTAGTTCGTGTGACACATGTCTTACCTCGGTAATTGTTTATAACAACTTTTGCCACGTGGCATTTGTTGTCAGAGGTTTGTTACAACCGTTGTAACTACCTAATTCGCTACAAGTTGATTCTTTATCAACTGTTGCTGATTCGCTAAGCAAACACTTAGTGTTTCGTTAAAGAAATTCACCTGATTCATTTGACCACTTAATTCGTTATTTGACAGTTCGTTACTACTGTTCACAGTTCGTTACTACTGTTCACAGTTCATTACTACTATTCACAGTTCGTTACTACTATTCACAGTTCGTTAATATAATTTTAAATTTTAACCCTTGGAGTTTGAGAACTTTGTCATTTAGCAAATATGGCTGGTATGTATGCACTAGCTTCACAGAATCTGTTAATGCAACAAATGTTGCAATTGGACACTGAGATTGGTTCACATTCGAAATGTCCAAGGTTGATGAAATTTAGCGATTTTGCTAAATGGGAACCCCGTTTCCATGCTCTTTTGGGTTCTGTTCACCGTGACTGCTCGTATTGCTTAGATGAGGTATATGTTGTTCCAATGATTGGAGATGATACTATTGGTTACACTCCTAAAGCTATTTCTCAATATTCACAAGAAGAGAAGAAAGCGTTAGAGATTAAGACAAAGGCTTATTCTACTCTTACTATGACTTTACCTGAAAACATATTTCACCAAGTGGGTAGCATAAAGATCTGTGCTTCCTTATTCCAACATATTCGTATGAGAATTATGGGAAATACAACTGAGAGTAAAAAGGTAATGCTCAAGTTTCAATTTCGAAACTTTAACTTATTGAAAGGTGAAACTGTTGAGGAGATGACGACAAGGTTTAATCACTTGATTGCTGAGATGGACAAAATGAAATTGGAAACTTCTGAGGTTGATAAGATTGATACTATTAAGAGTGCACTACCAAGTTCTTATTCTATGTTTTTAATGGTTCTGAAAGAGAATAACCATTTCAAGAATGAAGATTTGACTGCAATTGAATTCTTGCAAAAGATTGAAGCAAGAGAATACGATCTTAAATGTCAAAAATCTTCCAAGGAAAGTCAAGATCCTACTTTCTATGGTGGTAGAATGCCTCTAAGTTCAACTATTTCTCCGATCACTGCATTTCTTACACAGAATGCAAGTGAAAATGAAACAACCATCTATAATGATCCAAGAGCATGTTTTTACACTGCTGGTAATTCTGGATCTCCTGGTATTTCTATTGGGTCTGGAAATTCATCTTCTACAAATACATTTGCTCCGCCACCAAGTCTAAACTTGAAGGAAGCAGAACAAAACTTCGCTTTTCTGATAGCCTTCATGTCTTCATATGAGAATTTGGTGAGTAGTAAGATCGCCACAAGTGATCTGACTGATGAAGATTATTGTCAGATTGATCCAGATGACTTAGAGATCATGGACTTGAAGTGGAACATGGCTATGATTATCCATAAGGTTAAGAGATTCATGCAAAGGACTGGCAAAGATCTTCCTGCTTTGAAAAAGAAATTGGGATTTGACAAGTTAAAGGTGAAATGTTACAATTGTCAATTGTTTGGTCACTTTGCAAAAGAATGTGACAAACCTAAGATGGAGTATACTGGTCCTCGTGGTCAAAACCAAAGTACTTCTACACCACGGAGAAATGATGCTGAAAAGAAACCGTCTACTTCTGGGTCACAATCAATGTTAGCTGATGGAACTAATTGGTCACAAAGATTGTTGTGTAACGACAATCAAGCAAATTTGGTAATGTTCAAGACTAATGATGTGTTTCAAGATGCAAGCGGAAGTGAGCTATCGTCTGATAATGACACTGAATCCGATTATGATGATTCGTGTGTTAATATTCCAATCACATTTGCTTGCATGGCTAAGATCAATGAGGTTAGTCATTCTATCTCTGATACTTCATCTGTTAAAGTAACTTGTGTTGAGTGTGAAACTAACAAACCTAAGTTAGAGTCTTTAAAGAATCATAATGATAATCTAGTGAGAGAAATTACTTCATTAAAGGATACTTGTCTACAATCTCTTGAATCTCAAATGAGAACTCAAGAGAAGATTGAAGCTTTGTCGACAAGTAACCACGATCTCAAGGCTGAGTTAGCTGTTAAAATGACAATTAATGATCAAAAGTTTCAAGAAATCTTGAAACATAGTTCAAAGATAACCAAGCTTGAGAATGAGGTTCTTGAGTTGAAGAACAAATTGGGTAAATTTCTAAACTCTTCCTTTTTGCTAAAAGAAATAATCGAAGTGTCTGGAAAGCAAAAAGATTCAAAGAAAGGTATAGGTTTTGTTGAAATTCCACCACCTTTTCACAATGATTATAAAGTAAATCCTTTTGCTAAAAAAGAAGAAGATGTGATTGTGAAAGAACCTGTGATTTCAGAAAAGGCTAAACCTGTTAAAATTGAAACTATTAACACCCAACTTGCACCTCAAAAGCCTCATGTTGAAAGCAACAAAGTCTTTGTTGAAAATGTTGACAAAGTAATTATTGAGGATGTGTTCGAACTTGAGGTGATACACAAGAACAAGAATATTCCAAGTTCTAATCACATTCTTTGTGAACCTCATGAATTTGAGGAAGCTGTGTATGGTTCAAACAAGCCTCATGTAAAGAAGTAAGAACAAGTGAAAGTCAAACCTGTGAAGGCAAAGAAGTCAGAAAAACCGAAAATTTCTGATGAGGACTTGATGCGTTTCATCAATCCTCCTAGTTCTAAGCCATCATCTGCTAGGGTTTTTAAGTTAAAGGGAATGAATACAATGTTCACTGAAAAAGATATCCCGATTAGTATCATTAAACCGGAACTAATCGAGAGCATCTTTTACAATGAAACTGACAAGTTGAAAGATTTGGAACGTCAATATGTTTGTGCCAAGACATCGAATTCATCAGACCCGTTACATATAGCAAAACAATTGTTAAAACATGCTAAAAAGGTTCAGTTTGTGAAATCAACTGGAACAGATACATTGAAAAGTTTTTCCAATTGTTCTAATCTTGACTTTTATATGAAAAAGAAGTCTTTAACTTCTGATGATTTGGCCAAACGTTTCACTGACAGTGTAAGTTATCAACCTTCTGTTGCATCTGTTTTTGCCAAACCTCAACATGGTCACATTGACATGCGAAGTTGCTTTTTGTGTGGTCAACAAGGTCATCTGGTGAGAAATTGTGGTCAACAGAAATCTCAGAATCTCCATCCTTTTGTCAAGGATCATTCGATACCGATTCCTGTGATAAAGGAGATTTTGAAGCGACCTGTATCGTGTGAGGATGATACACACATCATGTTTTCAAACGTGAATCCTCGTAAGGTAATTCATGTAAATGAAACAAATGGTTATGTGAAACCAAAATTCGTTCAAAATGAACCCATATGTAAGAACACAAATTCAAACATTGTTCAAGCTGCTTATCTAAGACGAAAGTCTAAGAAGCCAACGACTTATTCTCAAGTTGCTGAACAACATTTGAAATCTGTTCAAGTTAATGATCCAAGAGAAACTCAAAAGGTTCCTAAGACTGAGGCCTGGGCTGCCTTTTTGAACTAATCATTTTTACTTTGTGTGTAGGGTACATCCAAGACTGTGTCTGGTGAAAACTGGATAATGGATAGTGGATGTTCTCGTCATATCACTTGGATTCTCGACCTATTAACCAATGTGACAAATATTCAAGGGGGTTATGTAGCGTTTGCTGGGAATTCAGGAGGAATGATAACACAAGAGGGTGATGTTTCAAATGGTTACATTACTTTTGAAAAAGTCATATACTGTGACAATGTGGACCATAATTTATTGAGTGTGTCAGAAATCTGCGATAAGAAGTACACCATGGTCTTTACTGACAAAGAGTGTCTTATTCTGAAACCGGGATATGTGATTCCCAAGGACATGGTTGTCATTCGATCACCACGACCAAATGATATTTATGTCTTAAATATGAATACTAAAGTATCAACGTCTATCGAAACATATTTTGTCTCCAAAGCAACTGAGAAGGACTCAATTCTATGGCATCATAGAATGGGTCACATTCATGTTCGGAAGATGAACTATTTATTGGCAAATGACTTAGTAGAGGGTGTTTCGTTGAAGAACTTTAAGTTATCTGATCACTGCATTGCATGCAAGAAGGGCAAGCAGAAGAAGTCACATCCTTCTAAGTTATTAAATTCCATAGATACTCCTCTTGAACGACTTCATATGGATCTTTTTGGTTTTGTGAATCGTGCGAGTATCTCTGGGGATTGGTATTGTCTTGTGGTGACCAATGATTATTCAAGATACTCATGGGTGTTATTTATGAGTTTAAAGGATCAAACACCTGTTTTGGTACAAAACCTTATTACTAAGATCGAATCACTATACAAGCACAAGATGAGGAGAATTCGAAGTGATATTGGTACTGAATTCAAAAACACTGTATTGGATTTCTTTTGCATTCAAAAAGAAATTCACCGAGAATATAGTGCACCCTATGTACCACAACAAAACAGTGTTGCTGAATGGAAGAATAGGACCTTGATCGAAGCAGCAAGAACTACGCTTGCTGATTCTAAGCTTCCCGTCCAATTCTGGAATGAGGCGGTGAATACAGCTTGCTATACGCTTAATCGGGTTTTAACAGTTAAACGACTCAAGAAGACAAGTTATGAACTTTTAAACAATCGAAAGCCTAACTTAAAGTATTTGGAACCTTTTGGGTGTCCTTGTACAATGCTGAAGAAGGATGCTAGTAAATTTGAAGAAAAGGCCATTGAAGGATATTTCTTGGGGTATGCGTCTCCAAAGAAACGAGTATTTAATGTTACTTCTGGTTGCGTTGAGGAATGGTATCACGTGGACTGTCAAAATTACACCACACCTCCTTAAGGGAAAGGTCCTGACTGGATGTTTGATTACGATGGCTTATTTAATTCATTTACTCCATCAACCGAGAACATAGACGAAGACCTGGTTCGAGCATACTTTGAAGATCATTTGGCCATTCCAAGATTTTCAAGTTCTAATGATATTGAAGCTCAAACTGATGCTCCAACTGAAGATCCATGTGATGCTTCTCCAGCAGCTTTCGATAATATATCTACTTCTTCTGATGAAAATAAAGCTGATAATCCGGTTATTGAACTTGATAGTGATGTTTCATCTCCTGAACTTGGTGAACATTACACTAACTTATTTGATAATGTTGTTGTTCTTGAGAATCCTACTCTTCGGATTCATAATTATCATCCACAGGAAAAATCATTGGAGAACTTGATGTGGGCGTTCAAACACGTAATCAAGTTGCTTCGTCAAGTGAGAACAATGTATTGTGTGCTTAAGCAGATTTACATTCTTCTGGAATTGTAAATGTTGCTAAATTCACTTGCTTTCTATCCCAAGTTGAGCCAACGACACCTTGTATGGCCCTTCAGGATCCTTCTTGGGTAGAAGCCATGCAAGAAGAATTACAACAATTTGCACGCTTGGGTGTTTGGGATTTAATCGACAAACCCGCTAGAGTCAAGAAAGCGATTCTGACTAAGTGGGTATTTAAATGTAAGAAAGACGATCGAGGGGTTATCGTGAGGAACAAGGCACGTTTAGTGGTGCAAGGTTTTCATCAGCAAGAGGGTATTGATTACACAAAAGTATATGCTCCAGTTGCAAGATTAGAGTCGATTCGAATCTTTCTGGCATATGCTGCTTATAAGAATATCAAGGTCTATCAAATGGATGTTAAAAGTGCTTTTCTCAATTGTGAAATACACGAGGAAGTGTTTGTTTTACAACCTCCTGGTTTTGAAGATCCTGATTACCCAGACCGAGTTTACCAATTAAACAAGGCCTTGTATGGTCTACATCAAGCCCCGAGAGCTTGGTATGGCACGCTTGCCAACCATCTGACTGATAATGACTTCAATCGAGGTACTGTTGACTGCACTTTATTTCATAAGACTGTTGGTGATGATCTTCTCCTAGTTCAGATTTATGTCGATGACATTATCTTTGGGTCTACAAACGACACGTTGTGTAAGGAGTTCGAGAAGTCAATGCAAACGAAGTTCGAGATGAGCTCGATGGGAGAGATGAATTTCTTCTTAGGGTTGCAAGTTCACCAGTCTGCAAATGGAATTTTTATTCACCAGACCAAGTATGTGAACAATGTCTTGAGCCGATTCAAGATATCTGCCGAAAAAATCCCTTCAACTCCTCTCCCCGTGGGTCACAATTTATCACCGGATGAATTGGAGGATACCGCTGATCCTACCCTATATCGTGTTATGATAGGATCTTTAATGTATCTAACGGCTTCTAGCCCTGAAATTATGTTTGCTGTTTGTCTTTGTGCTAGGTTTCAAGCAAGTCCACGAGTGACTCACCTAGCTGTGGTTAAGCAAATTCTTCAGTTTCTAAGAGGAAATCCAGACATTGGGTTGTGGTACCCCAAGGACGATCACTTTGAGCTTACTTCCTTTTCAGACTCAGACTATGGAGGTTGCAAGATCAACTTCAAATCAACCACGGCAGGGTGTCAATTTTTAGAAAACCGGCTTGTTTCCTGGCAGTGTAAGAAGCAGACAACGGTCTCCACTTCAACCGCCGAAGCTGAGTATGTTGCAGCCTCGAGTTGCTGTTCCCAGGTTTGTGGATACAACAACATCTTCGCGACTACGGTTTGAAGTTTTTAACTACTCCTATTTTGATTGATAACTCTGCTGCAATATCTATCACAAAGAATCCCGTACAACATTCTAAAACTAAACATATCGAAATCCGATATCATTTTATACAGGATTGCTTTGAGAAGAAATTAATCGACCTTGATAAAGTACATACTGATTTCCAGAAAGCCGATCTATTTACCAAAGCTTTTGACAAAACGCGTTTTCAATTTTTGCTTGGTTTAAATGGATTGAAGACCCTTGCTGATATCCTGAAACATGGATAACTATCTTTATGTTCAGTTATTTTTTTGTTAATTTTATTTTGGTTTTGGTTTTTAGGGGGTGAAAAATATAAAATACAAAAATATTGTGCTTTTCGTTTGTATAGATAAAACCCAAAAACATTGAAAATTTTAAAATACAAAAATATTGTGTTTTCGTGTTCTTAATGTTTTCTTTAAAAAAAATATTTTGAAAAACCAAAAACAAGTTAAAATACAGAAAAGTAAAAAAAAAATGGTGTTTTCAGTTTGTACAGAAAAATCCGAAAATCCAAAAAGATTGTGAAGTCGATTTTGTTTATAAGCAAATTGAAAAAAACAAAAAGATTGTGTTTTAATGTAGGTATAGAGAAAAACCAAAAAGATTTTTGCATACGTTCACTGAAAAGTATGTCAATTACTCATATTTTGAAGGACATATACTTGTATTTGTTTGGTCCTGATATTTACACGTAAATGATTGGGATATCCATTTACCTGATAATGGAAAGTAGTTGGGCGTTCGCTATGCGTTTTTCCTTTACTTTATCGTTGAAAATTATGTCGGTTATTTAAGTTTGTGAAGCATGCTTGCATGTTTTGGTCCTATTATTTACTTGTGTATTGATTGGTTAGCCATTAATTTATAGACTTAATGTAACTGGGGCGATTAGATTCATTTTATTTGATGCTCCTCAAAATTTTGAGTTTTTGAAGCAAAAAGAGAAAATGATAGTACATTGACTGTTTTGACCCCATATCCAGCAAGCAGACTGTGTGCTTAATTGCATTGGTGCATTGGTAGGTCTTAAAACAAACTATTAGAGTAAAGTATGTGATATAAACATAAAGAAATGCCAAATTGAAAGAGGTGTTAGTATCTAGCAAAAATCTCGGTGAGGATGGTAGAAATGTAATAACATGTCATACTCAAGCCTTATACTTGTTTGATCACCAAAAAATAAAATAAAGCAAATAACAAGCGTTGAGATTCTGGACACTGTGAGTCTTTATGCAGCTTAATCATCTGGGTATTCATATGCATGAATATTTCATTCACTTTTAGAGGAAACCCAAAGTCATTAAACTTGATCACTGCTGTACTTCGTACAAATCTAAATTGCTGACTTGATCAAAATCCGCTGTTAGTCATACATTGTTACTCCCTTGCGCGTGTCTCAATACCATTAAGAAACGGACCACAGGGGATACAATGTATGTAAGCCAACAGATGGACTCGTGCATATTCACTCACAGTAAAGGAAACTCAATGCATTGCTAAAAAACTTCTATAAAATTCAAATTTTGATCAACAATATAATGGTTTAAGTCAAATTGGGGTGATATGGCAAAAATCAAATTAAGCTTGAACTGAGATTAGAGGCTGATAGTTTCTGATATTCTGTGCTTTAATTGAACCATTAATCATATCACAAAAACGCTTGAAAGTTTTGTTATTAGATTTAAGTGGACAACAATACAAATGACCGACTTAACGCCAGTCACAATATCGCTGAAATATAAAACTGTGATGGAAGGGCAATTTGGTCAATATGATTCTCTGCTCAAACTCGCCAAAAAATCCAAAAATATGTACTGTTTTTGAAAAATCATACAAAAACACAAAAATATTTTCTTGTTTTAATTTTCGGATAATTTTCTGGTAAATATTTCTTTTTAACAAACATTTCAAAATATCAAAAAGTTTTTGTTTTCTGGTTTACATATTATTTAATTTTTTTAAGTTATTCGATCGTTACGGACACCAAAACCGTGCACTAATATATTTTTTTAGTTAAGTTAAGTGTTTTTAATGGAAAAACATGATAAAGTATTCGATTATCGAGATAAAGGTTCTCGGTAATTCATTTTTAAATTAATATTGATTTATTTAATTCTTTAATTTATATAGATATTTAATTCATTTATTTATTTGATTATTTTATTTATTCATTTAAAATTAAATAAATAGTATTTCGTTATTTATGAATAAAGAATTAGGACATTTTAACGAATTACATTCTTATTCGTTACCATAATTCGCTTCTGCACTCTGTAACTAATGATACTTATTTCGTTCTACATATTTCGTTATACATATTTAACGAACTAGACACGATTTAAGGCTAATTCGTTAGTCTTATGCTTCAAAATTTAACGAATTAAGTCTATTTCGTTATGCCACATGTTAATTTAATTAAACGAATTAGATGATCAGTTAGTTCAACTTTCAAACGAATCTGTTGATTCGTACCTTGGGAATCGTGCAATATCAGATATATAGGACGGCGTGCATACGAACCGCCTTACTATTCATCTTCTTTTTCCTCTTCGTGTACTGTTACTCTGCAGAAATTTGCACTAAATTTTTAACCTTCGTTTTCCTTTAATTTGAGTATCCCATTGTGTTTCTAAGGTATAGATGATCACATCTTTGTAGTTTTCGTCAAAAATCATATATATTGGATAGGGTAATTGTAGTAATTTGTTACCATGGGTTCGAGGTTTATATAACCTTGATCGGTGTGCTTAAGTCTATATTAAATAATCCCATTTTGATGTCTTTGTAACCGCAATGAGTTTCCGAGATCCATGGTGCTCTTTGATCATATTTTGATTGATGATTGCTGGGTTAATTATTAAATTTGACTATTTGGTTTTATGCTTCGTTCAAAACTCTAATTTAATGAACTTATATCATGTTTTGGACTATCAAATCGATACTATTTTAATCGCAACGCGTTTCCGAGATCCTTGTGGTCATTTTTTCGGCTATGCATCGATGATTATGGGGTAATTGATATCAGATTTGCATTTTTGACTTTTTAGTGTTCTTGGTAATTTTGACCTTGACCACATAAGTCAAAGATTAAGCTGTATGGCCATTCGTTATGCCTAGCGAATTGGAACTATTTCGTGTCCAATTCGTTAAGCAAATTCAAACGAATTAGAATAGCAAATTAATTTGATTAACGAATCAGATTGGTAATTGATATTTATAACGAACTAGATGGTTAGTTCGTTACCTTGTCATAGTGATTCGCTACTTCTCATTCGTTATTTATTTACTTGATAGCGAAACAGGCGATTCGTTATAATCTTGTAACGAATCAGCTTGTTTTTAGCTAATGACATCTTAATTTAATTTTTTTTAATATGTTTAATTGATTTATAAATTTATATTTATATACTTTTGATTATTACTGATTCTTGATCTTTTTTATTTAGAATTATGGCCGATAACGTGGAACAAGATCCCCCGATGGCTGATCAGCAACAACAACAAGCTCAGGATGCTCCTTTGCTTCCGTATGACAAACGGCATAACGTCTATGCCTTTGTTGATACGAATTTTCCCGATGAGGATGTTTTTTGAGCTATGCTGGCATTTATTCGTCGATCTCGTATTCACTACGCTGTTACTGCTAATCCTGACGTTAGATTCTTGCATTGTTCGACAATTTTGGAACACTGCTTACTATGTGGAGACAGAGAAACATATTGCAGCTGAGGTTAATAGTAGACCTGTTTTCGTCTCTGTTGAAACTGTTCGAAGGGTGTTACGATTTGACGATACGATTGATGATCCAACCGAATACCACAAAGAGTTGATCAAAGGATTATTTGGGCGGTTATTTTATTCTGGTGGTCTCAATTCGTCTATGTATAACAAGGCATACTTATGTCCACAATACAAGTATTTACTTCATGTTTTCATTCATTGCCTTGGAGGATGAAAGGCTGGGTTTGATGAATGCCGCACCATGCTACAATCAGCATTTGTTGCGCTGGTATTGAATAAGTGTTATAATTTCTCGGAAATGATCTTTGATCATCTTACGGAAAACTGTATTCCTGGGAAACTACGTGTTAAGTTTTTGATGTATCCACGTTTCATCCAACTGTTTGTTCAAGACGCAATCCGGGATTTGGTGATCGATCCAAATGATGTGAACGGTAAGTTTATTTTGGACAACATAAAGGTTGACACCATGCGAAGGATGAAACAGTACCGTCAAGATCCTCCTCCTAGATTCAAATGATTGATTGGTCATCCGGATTATGTATGTCCTGACGATGATCGCTGGATCTATGATGATTCGGATACCGAGCGTGAAGAAGGAGAAGGTGGGAACGAGGGTAATGATGGTGATGATGGTGATGATGGTGGAGATTGTGGTGCTGGTAATGTTATTGGTGATGCTCCTGCTTTACAACCTGCTGAGGTTGATGCTGCTTTAGCTGGTGCTATAGCAGCTCATCACAAACGAAAAGGAAAGGAGTTGGTGAAGGAAGGCTCATCAAAGCGTCGAGTGTCGGCTGGAGCTGACATCTCGTTTGGAGTTCAACCTCCATGGTCGTCCACACCTCAACGTCCGGTGGTGCCGCTTACTCTTAGCACCCCGGAACTTACTCTGACGACCACGCTTACCTCAGATCCTAGGATTGGTATGATTCCCCAATCTATTTTATCCAATATACCAAGGCCTACGACTGCTACATCGGTGGTTTCTCTAACACCAATGATGATGCCTACACAAGATATGTCATTTCTGAGGCTCAGTCGTCCTATGGGTCCAGTTCAGCTTGTTCCTCCTTCTTTTAACGCTTTGCCTCAAGATCAGCAGATGGGTATGGTGTTGAGTCTCCTCCATTTGTATGAAAACCTAATGTCAGCTGATAGAATGAATCACGAACGCCCGATGGAAAATCAAAAGAAGCTGTTAAGCTATGTCTCGTTTTGTCAAAAGAAGACGAAAGCCTCCGTGAAATTGTTGAGTCTCAGGGGGTGAAACTGAAAGAACAAGAAGATCTCATCTTGCAACTTACATGCAAGGATGATGAATTAAAGAAACTCAATAATGATGACGAAGATCCAGATGAGTCTGGTGTTTGAGGAAGTGAGCCACAAAAAGCTCATGGCTCGTCCTCTGGTGCGGGTACAAGTGCTGCTGATGATTCAGGCAAGCAGATTATTGCTTATCAAGATTACACGGCTGCCAAACCGATTGAGATGATCGAGACCGGTGCAGCTATTTTTGTTGATGAAAAGGGAATGGTGAAAAGTGTTGTGAATGCAGATGAGATTGAGGTAGGACAATTTGTGGAAAGGTCTCTAACACGAGAGCAGATTTCGTTATTGCTTGGATTAAATGAAGATGAATTGACCGTGTTAGAAACTGAACCCGATGTCGAGGTAGAGAACGATGAAGAGATCTTGAATGATCCGACTATTCAGATGAATACGGATTTTATTTATGAAGATGAGGAGTTTGAGGTTGAAGATGTTACAGCCGAGGAATACCCTGATCTGTTTCAACACACCAATGTTGATCAGGGTGCTCCAGTATTTACTGAGGAAACATTCAAAGCAGCTAAGGATAATTTGGATAAGGTGTCAAAGGGTAAAGGTGTGGTTGATACAAGATTTGATTCGCTTGAAAACCCGACTGATGCTGACATTCAAAGATGGTTTGGTTATTGAAGTAAGAAAGCTAGTAAGATTATTGATGCATATCGGTATGTGGATCAGGAACAGAAGGATGAAGCTGTTGCTCGGGCTAAAGCCAATTAGATGACGTCATTCAAGACCGTGTCAAAGGTTCAAGGTGATATTATCTCTTGGTTATTTGATTCTGATTTGAAAATGTGTATTGTTAAATGGGAGAAAGGGGTCCAATATTATGAGAAGATAACTGATGTTCTCTCATTACCATGTTGGGACGTTCGGACCCTTGCGTGTCGTCCATTTATCAACCGTGGGGGAAATCGATTAGCAGATTGGTTTCATAAACATCTGTTATTTGAGGTCAACCATGGGTTTAAGTTTCTTAAGCCACAGGTCCCTATTCGTAAGCGTATCAATGAGATTGACCCGAGGACTGGCTGGAGAAAATTGATTCTTAAAGTAAAGCCGCCGAAGACCATCAAGCGTGTGCCAGTGAAGACGTTGAATCAACATTTGTATTTATCATTCAACCGCTGGTACTATGATAACAGAACCGGCGAGGCCGTCATTGTCCTGGGTAAAGGGTTAAAGACCGAGCTAATCAAGATCATTGATCCGATGTGGCTTGTGAACTTGAATGAGACTGACAACGACGTGCTTTTCAAGAACAACTCTTGTTTACAAGTTTTGTTTAAATAGTTGAATAAACGTGTTATATGTAAGATTTAAATATTATAACTTCTAAAATCATTTTTATAGTACTATGGTATTTGGGTATGTGGTAACCATCCTCGGTCTTATTTCGAGTCAAGGACCCAACCAAAACCAAACTAAACCGAGTTTACGCGCTTAAGACACACAAGTGTGTTTTGGGCCACCAAAACTCATCGTTTTCTTCAAGATTATATTTTAAACTAATTTTAAATTATTTTCTCAACATACTTGGCATGTCAGAATCCAACTTGATCTTATAACAAGTTGGGACCGGTAAAACCAAATATTCGCTTAACGGACGTTAAGGTTCTTCACAATAGAACTATATACTTGATTAAGTCTTTTTGATTTTTATTGAGTTATCTCATAACATTTATCACGTTGGAAATGTTGACTTTGGGTTTGGTTAATTATCAAGACTCGAACCCACAAATCCGAACACTCGTTTAAAACCTCGTTTTGGTATTTATATAAGAAAGGGTCTTGCAATTGTGCATTACAACCCACATAATTACTTAACATAGGTTGAGTAATATTAATGAATAGAATACCAAGACCCGGTTTCCGGGTAAACTTATTTTTCAAGAAACACTTCTTTAATCTCTCAAATATTTACATTTTAAACCCTAAACTTTATTTATTTTTACTTGTCATATATATTACTTTAAACCCTTCCAAGACTACCTACTAACTCAAGACCCGTTTAATCTAGGTCTTGCTCATTAAACCGATCTGTGATTATTCACGAACCAATCTTTCAAGTTACTTAGTTAACGTGAGTACTTTTTCATCCCCCGTTTTCCATCTTTCATTTTGGGGATGTCATTGCATATTTATTTAAATTCAAATGATTTGTACTTGTGTCTCAAACCACAAACTCTTTAGTATATGTCACTTAAATAAATACTCGATTTGGTGTTATATGCTTTACATGATTGCATGATATATGTTTATTTCTTTAGGCGGGTTAGCCTCTATGAAACTATTAAGTATGATCATACGCTCCCCTAACTATTTTAGCTTAATTGCTAGTAGCATAGGGCAGCTATTATCCGAGTATATTTGGTTGTTACCATATAGAAAGGTGTCTCAAACTATTTACTATTTGCATTATCTAAATTGTTGCTATTATTTATTGTTCCATATACGAGTTATGGATTTCATCTATTATATACTTATATTGTTCAAAACTATGAAAATTGTTCACAAACATTCGTGTTGACAAAGTTTATTTTATGCAATGTTACAGGTTTATTACTTGGTTGATTTGGAGACTTGAAGAACTATTGTCTTGTGGCCGTTTAGGTTATTAGACATAAATGAACAATTTATTCGTTTGACTATTTATTCGGTTATTTGTATGAACAAGTTTGTGTTATTTGGTTGATTAAATGAAATGAATGAGTTGTTTAAATATTGTCACTTTAATAGTGTCTTGTGTAATTGGCAATCCGTTGCACTTCGGCATGTTCCGCCGCCTTTGGTCGGGGTGTGCAGGGGTGGACCCAGTGGCTTGGCGCAGGGGTCGGCCGACCCCTGTGAAAATTTTCATTTTCTTTGTTATATATATGTTAAAATCTACCCCGACCTCTGTAAAATTTTGACGCCGACCCCTGTGAAATTTTAAAAAAGAAAAAATAAAGTTGGATTAAGAGATTTACAGGCAACCTCCATTAGAGGTTCTTCTTGTTCTTCTTAGAGCATCTACAATGCAAAACAAAGTGGATGATCTAGTTATCTACTCTCTCTCGTCGATCTACTTTTCTATTTTATCTCTCTAACTTTTCACTAACTCCTCACTCACATAACTCATCCACACTTGTTCACTTTTGTGAACATGAAACACTCTCTCTCATCTATTTCTCTCTCATCTCTCATCCATGTCATTTGTCACATAGACTAAATGTGAAAGTAGATACATGATTGGAGATGCTCTAATACGTAATGAAGAAGAAGGAAGGAAGAGTTAATTAATAAGATAATTTGTTAAAATGTGATTTCCAATAGAGAGTACTATATTCAATTAAGAAAGTATTAACTTTTTACTATTACAGCTACTCTACCTTTTACTTATTTTTAGATATATAGTAAGAAAAATCAATTTTATAATTTGCTTCAGATAATAATTTTATAGTAAGTTTATTTTAATTTTCTATGAAAGGGATTACACATACTAATATTTAATTATTTAATTGTTATTTGTTTTCCTTTCATCTCCTATTTATTTATATGAACTTCAAAAATGATATTTAACAATTAGATGCATATATAGACGTATATTTTTTTAGGAATACTTGTTTATAAATATTAAATTAGATAATGTTTTGGTTAGATTAAAAAAAATAACTTTTTTTGTCGAGAACTACAATATATTATATTGTGTTTTAATTATGTTGTTTTTAATGACTTTTAAGCATCTTTTTGTGATATTATTATTTTTTTACATGACCCGGCCCGATTTTACTTGATCGGAATGACCGAACTGAATCGAAAAAAAATTTATATACCGATTTGAGCCGACCCAAACGGCCAAACCAGACCAAATACAATTATATACATATAGTCAACCGAAAACCGACTCAAAAAATTTCCGATCCCTATGAGAAAATTTTCTGTATTCGCCACTGGGGGTGTGACATTTTGAAATAAGTGTATGTTTAATAGTTTTGATTAACTCATTAAGTTTTAAACTGTTTCATTATAAAATAAATATTTTATCAAAATATAATAAAAACTTTCATTACTATTCACTTAAAATTATTTATATAAATTATTAAAATCAAAATCTTTGAAACAACTTTTATATGCAATCTAATTAACAAAAATACTTAATTTGTAACTAATTCAAATATGGGTTTCATTATTATTAATTTTGCAGTAATTTAGGATATAACTTGTGGTATTACTTGAATTTGTAACTAATTTGAGGTGTTGTATTAATAGTTTTGGACATTACTGGTTCCAAATTGCTTTGGATAACACAAACATCATCAAGTTATGCTTTCTTCAGTTATGTTTATATAGATTTTTTTCTTTTTATTAATTAATTTTCTTATCACTAATTGTTTTTTTTTCTAATGTATATGTGTTGAATTTAAATAAATTTATTTTTATTGTATTTCAGTTATTGTGTATGAGACATGACATTTTGGATGTTGATTTAATTAGATGATTAAATTTTAATTAATATGTATCTTTCTCTCATTTTATAAGTTATAAAGATGTTTTTAACTTTTTATTTATCTTTGTTAGTCTTTGTATGTTTTTATATTTTAATTAAAATAACAATCAATGTCTCATAATTATGTAAAAGTATCCTTTTTATATAAATATGACATTTTGACATTTGCATTTTACTAAATTTATAATATATATATATATATATATATATATATATATATATTCTATCAGTGTATAACACGAGGACTATCCTAATATAGTTAATTACAAATTGCATCAAATCCAATTTTATGACTTAATATCAAATTCTATTTGTTATTCCTCACATTTAAGTTTTAATTTGATTCTATACACTGTTGGATGACTAGGGAGGGTGGCAGGGATGACAACCGTCCCCGTATTAATCATCCAAGTAGGCTTGATTTTTTTTATATACATATTTTTTAGAAAAAAAATATTCATAATGTTTGAACCCGGTTATCAAGTCTATTTTAAATTATTTTATATTTTTTATATAACTTAAATCATAACCCAATACGATGAATAATAAAAATTTAATAGTTTAAATCAAATAAAAAATCTTTTTTACTTAAGGCTCTAATTTTTTCTAGTCTTTAACCCAAAAGTTATAAAAGATTATCAGGGACGGTCCCAATTCTATATGGGATCATGTGTATTAAATATTATCGTTTATGTCTACAAATATAGCCATAGATGTTTGTGTCCATTTCTGTTCATTTGCTTAACCTCAAGAATTTATATTTTTTGTTTATGTGAATTAATATGATCCAACAACTTCTACTTTTATATTTCTTTTATACATCAAATAATTGTGGCAATTACTCTTTCAACCCAACCAAAAAAAAAAAAAGGCTAGTCAAGTAGTTGAATGTCACATTTAATTAATGGGCCTCCTTCATTTGCGCACGTTTACTAGCGATCCTTCCATAGTTCCATATTGAGTGGCTTTTGATTTTTTTTAACAGCAAGTTTATTTACTTTTAGAAACTTGAAGACAATACTTTATGTGCTTAAGAGACGTTGTAGCTTTAGATATGTATATACCGATCATCAAAACACGAACCATGAGAATAAATCTTTATTTAAACTGATATAATATTAAAAAAGCTGGTGTAGATTACAAAATAAATAGATAAACCATAAAACAGAAAAAAAATGTATGTATTGATCTGCTCCTAGCTTGTTGCTAAGTAATTATCGATTGAGCTTTTGTCTAGTGGTATTTTAGTGTTGGATAAGGCTATATGGTGTGGATATTAATTCACCGATTGTTGTCCTATGCGACATATTAGTGAACCCCCCCCCCCCCCCTCTTACGCCTTGTTCTTGAGTTTTTTAACCAATGAAAGAGAAGGAAAGGAGAGGGAATGATAAGAAAGGGAAGGGAAAGAATTTTTTTTAATTAGGTATGTTCTTGAGTTAGAAGAAAATTAGAGGAAAAGAAAGGATAACTATATTAAAAAATAGTTATCCTTAGGGGGGACGGGGCACCACGTGATGGATCACCCATCACGCGTGGTGGCCATCTCCACACCGCCGCCGCCCCTTGATCACAAGGAAAATAACATAGTTGCGTGATGGGTGTCACGCGGGATGAGGGTTCCATTTCCAAGAAAAGAGCCGTTAGGGGGGGGGGATATAGCCGTTTTGGGAAGCTTGGAAAATTAAAAAAAACATTATTTACCTATATAAATATATCTTTAAAACATACACAAATCCAACTCAAAATCTTTTATTACACACACCATTTTTAACATATCAAATGGAGGGTTCTAAGAAACGTGGGTCGGGTTCAAAGAAAACCCAAACCCGACCAAAGGTTCGACAAAATCTAGACGAACCGACAAGATTTCGCTTACAAGACGAACCTGGCACAAACCAACCTTATTATCCCCAACCTTTTCAACCGTCCCAAAACCAACAACAACCTTCCCAACAACAACGTTATTATCAACCGTCCCAAAACCAACCGTATCAAAACAAACCTTTTATTCCCCCTTTTTCTACCCAAAATTACCCAAATAATGCTTTCCAAACTTTTAGATCTCAACCGTCGCAAATGTTTGGATCTCAACCGTCTCAAATGTCCATCGATCCTCTAGACGATAACGAGGTTATACATCAATTTGCAAGTGCTTTTCGTCACGAAGTGCAAACTTTGGATGAAGATAAATCCGCGGATGAGGAGCCGCATCAAAGAGGTAATCGGCGTTGGTTGGCCGATGAGGAGGTCGCCTTGACCAAGGCTTATTTACATTGCTCCGAATCAAAAAAACACTCAAACCAACAAAGAAAAGAAGCGTTTTGGAAACGTGTTAAAGAACATTTCTCGAAACTTCCCGGTGCAAACCGAACGAAACAAGGATCAAATGATTGGCAAGTGGGGAGATTTGAATAAAAAAATGTCAAAATTTAATACTTGTTACGTCCAGGAGGTAACTATTTTAGTTTATTTATTTTATAATCTATTACTTTATTTTATAATTTGATATATATATTTTTTTCTAAATGTTTTGTAGTCCCGAACTCCACAAAGCGGAGCGAGCGAGGCGACTATCATAAAGAACGCTTTGGCCGAATATGTCCAAGCTTACAAATGCAGGGATTTTCCCCACTTGGAAGCGTGGGAGATTGCGAGACATCACGCGAAGTGGGAACCGATTTCGTTGGTCGATTTGAACGGACCAACGGCTCCAAGGGAAGAAAGGATCTTCTTCAAAAAGATCAAAAACTTCCGAGTCCGAGGACTACACAACGTCTACCGGTGGCTTATCATGCAACATGCCAAACATGAACTTGAACGAGGAACCCGAAGACAATTCCGACGAAGACATACCCACACACACACGACCGAATCGCAAGAAAAGTGGGAAACCATCAAGACTTGGAAAGGAAGAGGTGGCCGAAAACTTCGCCGAATACAAGTCGGCTAAGATGGAGGAAATGACCGATACGAAGAGTGTAGGAAAGAGGCTCATATTTTAAAAATGAAACGTGAGGAGACGTATATCAACCATTTGAATGAAAAACAAAAAAACGTCAATCTAACTTTCCTCCTACAACCGCACGAACATCTTGAGGGACCCTTTAAATCGCTCCTACTTCAACGCAAACGCGAGATATGCGACAAGTGGGGTTGGGAAGGGCCGTAGTTTTTTTTTTGTCGGTTTTTTTAATTTAGTTATCTTTATTTAATGTAATCTTGTTTTATTTTTTAGTTAATGTAATATTGTTTTCTTTTTATTTAATTTAGTATTTATTAAAAAAAACCATCATACACCATCACACCACACCACCACCCCTAGTAAAAAACCATCACATGTGATGGATTTGGGGTTGGTGATGTGACATCATTTGATTGGGTGGGGTGTGTGATGAGTGATGCCACCACATTCACCACCGCTCCCCCCCTTAGTAATCATCTCATTTTTGTGAGGATAATTTATTGGGAAAATACATTAATTTAATCTCCTCTAACTCCTCCTACTCTTTTCCTTTCCATCATAAAAAAACTCAAGAACACTTATTTTTTTAACTATCCTTAGTTTTCGTTTTCTTTCCCCCCTTTAAAAAAACTCAAGAACAGGCCGTTAGGGTTGGTGAATCGATAAAGATTTTTTGGGAGATTTTCCCTAACCATTCCACCGATCTTCATCCTTTTTTATTTTTAAAATAATTTTGTATATTAAATAATCTTGGGTTAATAATTTGTATTTATTAATTAAAGAAAACTAAATTTATAAGTTTGTATTAAAAAATTTCTAATTATCCATGTGAAATTTTAACGAAAACAAACTTTTTTTGAATAAATATATTTTGGCCTCATAAACGACTGACAAATGTTTGAACTGCGAATCTTATTTGAATTTATATATATTTTTAATTTTATGTTTATATGTATTAATTATCAATCAAAATTTCAATTTAATTAGCTGGTAATGTTTTGTGTAGTATTAATTCTAGTTATACTAAAATTTATTTTTATTATAGATATATTAATAGTATTATTTTATTTGAAAATGATAGGATTTGATGAATTTGGAAGTATTTTCTTGATATTGTGGAAAATGTGAAATGAAGTAAAGTGTGGTGTGATGTGATGTTGACGTTGCAATATTGGGAAATTGATGAATTGTGGTTCATACCACATGATCTAAGGTTTTATCTTTTCAAATGGTGATATATTAAATTTCATTGCTGACAATAATTAAACAAAAAACGTTTAAGAAAAGAAAAAGAAGTTTATTGCTAGCTTTCACACAGTCATTTATGCGTATTTCGGTCACTAAAATTGTGAATATACCTATATAATAAAATAGTGGATTTTCAACAACCATTTTTTCTTCCATTTCATCAAATCAATTTAAATTGCCACATGGTATTTTGACATTTTTTTTTAATTTTTTCATTTTCATTAAAATATTTGTTTATCAAATCTTTTATGCCATCTTGACATTTTTTTTTATATTTTCCGTTTCATCAAAATACTTTACATCAAATCTCTTTAAATTGTCACATGGCATTTTTGCATTTTTTTGTTATTTTTTTCTTTTCATTAAAATATTTTTCATCAAATCTCTTTAAATTGTCGCATGGTATTTTGCCATTTTTTTTATTTTTCCTTTTCATTGAATTAAAATTCAATTCACATATATGTAAACAACCAGACTATGTCAAAAACAATTTTATTTCCATCATTCAGGCTTAAACCTAACAATTCTATGTAATCCTCAACCCTAATTCTATAATGATTATACCATAATTCAAAGTATAAATGCAATTAGACTATGCATATTCAGTTAACGATCGCCGTCTACTTTTGCATTCGTCTTCTATATTTGAATTATAAGGTTTGCTTGATTTCTTTTTTTTACATGTGTTACAATCGATATTCATCAACATGGGTATCGATTTATCGAATGCAACACAAAATTAAAAACATTCATAGGAGATTCGTTGGTAAACACATGTATTTCGATAAATTAGTTATATCCTTTTGGTTCTTTGATTAAATCCAATTTATGAAATGAGACTTCTCAAATTTTATTACTTTGGTTTGAAATTAAAGAGTTCTATTCAAATTTCTATATAACTTTGTATAACATGGGCTATATATATAGTCTCCATGAAAGTTTGCCTGTAGAAAACTTTAAAGTTTTGTAACGTTTGTTAACTACTACAAAACACTAATGTCTATTACGTGTATACTATTGGTAATTTTATGATATTAACAAAAATGTTTGCAAATGTTTATATTATCATTTATTTATCGTTTTTTGTTTTATTATACCCTGTGTACTACATGTGTTATTTTATTATATATTTTTTACTAACCCGTGTATCACGCGGGTTCTAACCTAGTAATGAATAATAGAATACCGCAATTTAAATGAAAAAGAAGTGAACTGGGGAAAATGTTTTGTTAGAGCATTCTCAACCCATTCTCTAAAATTGTTAAACCCATATAATTTATGGTAAATATTAAGAAAACCATCAAAATCACCTCTCCAATCTATTCCCTATTATATGGATGAGTTATATGGCAACTAAAGTAAAACCCTAAATATAGGGACTCAATTTTGATCCATACCATATAAATATCACCTATCATCCAATCATCATTCACTATATAACAAGACAAAAGAGAAAAAAGTATAAAAGAATAATTTATGGATATGAATAGGGAATATAATGTAAAAAAATTTTAAAAAATGATAGATAAATTTGTGGAATTATGTTTTTTAGCTAAATTATAGGAAAAAATATATGAAATAGGCTATGAATGCTTATGTCTCAAAAAGTGTTTTGCGGAACAAACAAAATATTTAAAAAACCATGCATCTGAGTATTTATTTACATTGGAGTCTCTAATTGTTATATAAAATTTAATTAAAAACATGTTTTTCTTTGAAGTTTGTTTATCTTTCAAAGCCCCCTATTTCTATTCTTATTTTATTCATAAGTACTTATTTTATTATTTTTACCTATTTACTATCACCCATAAGAAAATATTCACCCGTAATTATTATAGGGTGTAAGGTTTGCATGCTTTCACTGCTTTTCATCATGTTAATTAGTTAAACATAATTTTATATAATCGTTTAGTCATCTACATGAATTTGATGTTTCGTGTTGTTGTTTGTTCATGTTGAAGGTTAATTGGCACCATTGACGTGTCTTTAATAAAAGTGTGCTTTGATTTTCTATAAACTTTTCTTATTAAAGAGATCCTAATATAGTGGTATTTTAGTGTTTCCTCTACTTTTTTCTTTATATTTTATAAAAATTATGAAAGTGAAGGCTCCAAACTGAATGCTCTTAGCAGATAATTGCTATTTGCTAACATGAAGTTATGTGAGCCTGGGTTTAGTCTAAACGGATTCAGATTTCGCAAGTTCGCGTTAATTGTGTAGTTTATGTCAAAATGTAAAATAATAAAAGAGAAACAAGCGTAATGAATATAAATCAAAGTAATTATATTATATAACTTTGTAACTTTTTTTTGTAAATTCATAATTTTGTTGTATTAGTATTCTAATATATAAAATAAAACAAGTCAAACGAGTTGCATTTGTGTCAAATTTCTGAGTTTATTTCATATTCAATATGTCAAACAATGTATACGACTCGTTTAACATTCTTTAAAAATTACTGTGTATAATAAGACGCAGTCAATCTTCAAGATCATGGAGGACATCAAAGAAGAGTCATTCATTTGGTTGAGTCATTAGATAGAAAATTACCCATGCTCACATTACCAACATACCTTCACTAATAGATACTCGTCAATAATGACTTTCACTGATAAAAATGTTGAGAAGTGATACTTATCTGTTATTGTATATTACTCCATTCATCCTATTATAAGTGTTCAGGTTTGAAAAACACAAAGTTTAAGGTGGATACAAAAGAAGTAACAAAATTTATCACAATTGTATCACAAGTGAAGTGATTGAAATTGGTGACACATGGTTCCCTAAAATTTGTTAGCAAATGCCTTTATTATGTACGAATCAATGCATTTATTATGTACATCAATAGTCAATACATTTATTATATATGAGTTGTTCTTATCTATGAAGTTGTTGACAGCACTCAGCAGTCCTGTTTTATTTTCTTTAAAACGCCAAACGTATAGCCCTCTAATCTCACTTCTACACCTTTGTTCATAGTAAGACCTGAACAATCAATCTTCTGAGGAAGAAAATCACTATATACACACCTAGATATCCCTAAGCTACAAACTATTTGATACCAATGTTAGATACACCAGGGGCGCATCGATACCGACCGTCCATCCAGTCGTTACAATTACGATATATATAACAAGTGAATTTGATTGTAAGACTTGTAAATGTTTGAATGAATAACTTTTGAACAAAGTTATCTAATAAGTTCGTTATACGAAAAAGTAAAATTTTTTAATGTAAATAGAGATATTGTATTTATTAATAAATAAAAAAATAAAGTGATAAGCATACGGCCCTTTTACATGTAGTTAATGGTAACTTTTTAAAGTCAACTTAAAAATGTTTCTTATTTGAAAAAAAAGTTATTGAAAATGGTTTTATATTAACTATATTTTAAACTTTTAATACACATTTAAAATTAATTTAAGTATTAAGTAACAATACTTAATTTAAAATGTTTAATAACACAAACTAATAAAAAAACAATAGATCGAAAAACGCATAGAATAATGATCTGGAACCATATAATAACAATAATATTTAATAATGATACTGCAATAATGAAAACTTACAGAAAAACATAAGCATGGAAGAATATAAAACCAATTTTAAGGCTGCGGGGTGTGGAGCGCGACAGGGGGCGCGTGAGCCCATCTGCTCGCGCCCCGGGGCGCGAGCACCACACCACCGAGGCGCGAGAGGGGCGCGAGCGCGGAAAAAGAGGCAGGCGCAAGAGGGGTAGCGGCTGAGAATACGCGTGAAGGTGTCTTGGGTTGCGTAAATAGAGCCGTTGGGCTCATAATGTTTATTAAAAAAAAAATTTTTTTTTCTCTATATAAACCAATATCACATACCACACCCAAAACCAATATCACATACCAATATCACATACCACACCCAAAACCCAAAATCACCCCATCTTCGAAACCTTTTTTTAAAAACATGGCTGGAAATTGGTACCCAAACCTAGATTCAGATTACAGTTACGACGATTTATGGTCGGCACCGGACCAACCGATGTTTTATTCGGGGTCGCAACAATCATCCGGCTTTCAACCATCCAACATACAACCGTCTCCTAACTTTGTTGTTCCGGAGACACAAGAACCAGAAGGTGAAGCTGCGGGACAAAGAAGACGCGTCCACCGGAAAAAACAAGTTGCAACGGACGGGTCGGGTTCGGCTTCGACTGGAAGGACGAAACGGAAAACCACTCCGTGGTCATCGGATGAGAAGGAAGCCCTGTGTCGGGCTTGGATAGTCATTTCTGAGGATCGGCGTTGCGGTAATTGTTTTAACGTTTTTAAAAATGATTTTTAATAAAAAAGTTACATAAAAAAGTTAAATGACTTACAAATTTATTTATGCATTTTGCAGCGGACTACCAAAAGAGCAAGGTCTTTTAACCAAAGGTTAGGGAGACGTTCTATTCGCTCGTTGGGAGTACAGAGCGGAACGCCGATATGATTTCGGGTCGGTGGACCGAAATCAGAAAATTTGTCGGCTTGTTTACTAATCTGTTCAACAGGAACGCCGGTCGTATGAGACCAAGTGGCAGTGACGATTTGGCGGTTTATAATTTCACTGTCGAAGAGTGGAAGCAGGAGTGCCTGCGGAGGTATGGGACGGTGAAGACGTGGGACGATGTAAAGGTGTGGGAGAGGTTGAGAAGGTGTTCTAAGTGGGTTGAGCTGGTGGCGCCGGACCTTGATGCGGAAGTAGGGCCGAAACGGACTAAAACTAGTTCGTCTGGAGCGTATAGCACTTCCGCCGGGTCGGATTGCCGGGTTGGATTCGACCTAAACGTTGCGGGGGAGGAAACGTCTTCACCGCCGAGGAGGCGGCCATTGGGAAAGGACGCCAGGGGGAAAAAACCGGCTGAGGGGGAAGCCGTAAACATCACCGATCTTGTTGAATCCCTCAATAAATTCAACAAAACCATGGAGGTGGTCTCTAATGACAAAAAGGAAAAAAAAGAATGAGAGATTTGGACTTCCTTACAAGAGACTTCAGTAACCTAAATCCGGTCGACCAAATGCTGATGGAAAAACAAAAAGAACGTATCCGGAAGAGGTTGATCGAAGAAGACCAAGCCGAAGAATAAGAATAATGTTTTTTTTAGTACTTTAATTTTTTTTTAGATATTAATGTGTTTTTTTAATTAATGTGTGTTTTTTTAAATAATTTATGAGTTTTTTTAATAATACGTTTTTTTAATACATTTATAAAAAAATAAAAAAAAACCGCTCGCGCCCCCTCTCGCGCCCCTCCACACCAGGGCCCGGGGCGCGAGCACCACAACCAACACCCATCTTATCAAGTTTCTCTCTCTGCCACACGTCACAATATTATTGGCTGGAGCCCCCACTCGCGCCCCCTCTCGCGCCCCCCACACCCCTCAGCCTTAAGAATTCAATTTTAAGCACGAATAATCATAAAATTTCGTCACACTTTTATTTATATTATTTGCTCCCGATTTAAGATGCAATTGCCTCAACTAGTTATCAAAGCTTTTTTCTCATGATGCCATTGATTCACTCGATCTTTTGACTTCTTCACCTGAAATTTTCATATAAGTTTCGTTTTAAATACGGTATCAAGTCTATTAATTACTCGAGCATGTATACATATAAAGTTGTAAAATACTTACCTCTTTGTCCCAATCAGTTCGAAACGTAACCCATAGCAGAATAAGTGTCTGCAACGTCGTACCCCCAATCATGCCCAACCATATTCCCTTAAGTTTCATGAAAAAAAAAAACATAAGGTTAAAATTCAAAATACACTGTCTTTTTAGTTTTAATTTTTGCTCAAATAAAAATGTTTAAAATGTAAATTATTTGGTTAATTATAATCTGCTGTACTGGTACCTTAGCACCAAGATTAAACTTGAAGGCAAACAAAGAACCAAGTGGAACTCCAACCACATAATAACATCCGACGTTCACATATGCAACGAATGTTTGCCATCCACATCCAACAGCAACCCCTGTCCAACTCCAATTAATAATAACAACAACTACTAATTTGTGACGGTTTTCGTTGTAATCAAGCAGCCAACAATACTATTGATATTAACCTGAAAGGACGGGTTGAATGCCATTGAGGATGATGGAGAGTGCAAGGAGTGGGGTAAGTTCCGAGACAGCATTTGCGACGGTTTCACCTTCGGTAAATACATAGCTTATGTAATCTCGTACACAAAGGAGAATTATGGCACATATCAAAGAGACCACCAGTGAGCTGAGAGTCACTATTACTACAGAATAAGCTGCGGATTTAGGATGTCCTGCACCTAGCTCGTTGCTAACTCGTACACTGTCATTATACATCTATTAGCTAGTCTCTAAGAAAAGAAACGACTTGCGACTTCTAATAGGTTGTGAATTTTTTAGACGATTCGAATTTAAAAATAAATCAATGATTTGATTTAATTAGTCTATACGGGTTAGGTTAGTTTGAGGTTGAATACAAGTCAATCCGAGCACGACTCATTTTGTTAAAGTATCAACTCAAACGCAAGATGTTTAATTAATGAGTTGGTCATTCAACAAGCTTAAATGTATGAGTTTTAAAAATACTTCACACTTCATATTTAGATAATTATATTTTAGAGTACCGTATTTAAAATCTGCTAACAGTTTGTTGATCATTTTCATTTTATTTCTCTAATCTCAAGCTAAAAATAAAAATGTGTTTGTTTTATTGAGAATGAATGATAATAAATAATAAAAACAATTAAAAACACATCAATTATAAAAATAAAAAATAAAAATATTTTTAGATGAAGTCATAGTTACCAACTCACCATATAAATTTCCATTTAATATTACATTGAGGATTTGAGTCAACTTGGCACGCGATAGTAAGTTTGTTCGAGTTAGGCTAATGTCCTTGACACGAGTAAATTACATAGGCGCCATGTTTAACTTCATATATTTAACCCATCAACCCGAAATCATTCAACTATACAATTTATGGGCTAACATGGCTAATCTATATATTTTCGTAAATTGTTCTAAAATACGTTTTTTTACATGAAAAAGTGATTGAATTTTATTCAAAAAAAATTTAAAAAATAAAAGTGTACAAACCTAATGATTTATAGAAACACATATGAAGTTTTTGTTGAAATATGTGTTATAATATTTCAACAAAAACTTCATATGTGTTTCTATAAATCATTGGTGTAAAAAAACTTAACAAACCTGGCGGCCGCATTAAACCCGAATGAAATCATCAACACCCATCCAAGTATAGTCGTGCATATAGCTAGCGAATCCAATGCTATTTCTGGGTTTTCGAGCAAACCCGCTATCAAAACCAAAATCTGATAGTACCATGCCTCTAGACACAACATTATAGCAGACGACACAGATAATTTAAAAAAAGACCAGAGTCCAGAAAACGCTCGCATACTGAACCCGGTCCATGTCTTGTTACGAGTTCGATCACTCCTTAATATGTACACAAATTGCGCCACAACGACAACCCACCACGAAAAACTCAACACTAGAGATGCTCCTAATAAGCCCCAGCCCCACTCAAACAGCGCAAACCATGTCAATAGAAGATGAACCACAAGAACCGCGGCTGCAATGTAGGCACTCGGGTTTACAATGCTTTGAGCTTGGAGAAATTTTTGGATAGGGAAGTTGGCTGCGTAGGCGAAGATTTGGGGGATGAGGCCGAAGATGAATAACGAAGCCGCGGTGGCGATCTCCTTGGATTGGCCGATTAAGATCAAGAGTGGTTTAGAGAAGATGTAAACGAACATAAGTGGAATTGAGGTGGCCATTAGAAGTACGGTTGATCTTTGAAGATAAACACCAAGCATTTCAAACTGATGAGCTCCATATGCTTGCCCACATAATGTCTCCACTGCACTCCCCATCCCAAGCTAAAAAGAATTTAACAATTTGTTCAGACACACACATGTTTTTACATGAAGAGTAAATTATTACATTTTAGCTAGTAGTTTCACACCAATGGGGTATTGGTTAGTAGTCAATTAGCAAAGCCAATGCCTTTAAACACGTTAAGAGGGTTTTGGATGTTTTAGGTACAAATCCCAAATATAACAAGAATTAAAGAATAAAAAAAAACTTGCCATTAAAAGAGGAAAAAACCATAGTTTTACTTACCATATCTGGGGAGACATACAATAAAAACCAAATATCCTTTAATTAATTGTTATAAATATACCAAGCCAACTAGAGGTGCACAAATCGGTTTTTTTTTTAAAAACCGGTTCGGTTATTAACCGGACCGGTTTTTTTTGGCCCGAAAAAACCGGTTCGGTTAATAACCGGACCGGTTAATAACCGGTTTTTGTATGTCAAAACCCTAACCGGTCTAACCGGTTATGACCGGTTTAGAAACCGGTTAGAACCGGT
The DNA here is from genome assembly GCF_021521415.1 of Bidens hawaiensis. NCBI lineage: Eukaryota > Viridiplantae > Streptophyta > Magnoliopsida > Asterales > Asteraceae > Bidens > Bidens hawaiensis. The sequence continues at coordinate 109,613 of NW_027496875.1, read as the reverse complement.
TAATAACCGGTTAACCGGTTTTTTTTTAAATAACCGGTTAATAACCGGTTTTTTTCATAATAACCGGTTTTAAAAAAAATCGGTTTTTCCATTAACCGGTTTGTTAACCGGTTTTGGCTCTAAAACTTGTAACCGAAATACGAACCGGCGGTTTGTAAACCGGTCAAACCGGTTTTTAAAAAACCGGTTTTCGTAAAAACCGGTTTCCGGTTTAAACCGGCAAACCGGTTCCCGGACCGGTTTTTTTGACCATCTCTTAGTTGTAGTGTTTGAAATTTATGTATAATTATCTTAGTTGTAGTGTTTGAAATTTCTAAAATACTTTTCATTAAAGAACTTTTGACAAAACGGGATGAAGAAAATGCATTTACTACTATTCAATTAAAAATATTCTGAAAACTTATTGAAGTACTTCAATAAAGACATAGGAATTATAATCTTTGATACTAATCAAAATTTTAACTTGGAATAAAATATTTACTTTTCAGCTTTAAAGTTTTGTTGGTTTAGCGTGTGTAAGGAAATATTGTGCTGATTTATTAAAATGTAGATTCTGATTCATTTAATATGTTTCTAGACTTTTAACAGACTTTATAATCTATAAGAGACGTCTTTTTAATTAATAAAAACTACTCTACCTCCGAAAATTAATGATTACTTCAAATCATAAGGAAAACAGACAAATGGGCAAAAACACCCTACATCTAACCAATTCAGAGATAACCACTTAATAGAATCATTAAGAGGCTAACAAACAGTCAGTTACATAGTCTTACCTATTAATATATTTCTAAATATTTTAGTGTATTATATACGTACATTGTCTAATTTATTAATCGATTTCTAAATATATATGTAAGAGACAGAGAGAGGGAGAGTTACGAAATCAAACAAAAATAATAATTGTTTAAAGAACCTTATTTTGTTTCCTTTAAATTTTCTTCCTTTTACGTACAATCATAAATCATTGGTTGCCTTTGGTTATAAAAAACAAATATAAAATGTGTGCTAGATATGAATGATTAAACATACCTGTATGGTACGATGTTTAATTAATTTTAATTTTATATCTTCTTAACTAATATCTTTTAAGAACTAATGACCACCCGTTTTTCAACTTGTGTGTGCCGGCCAGCTAAATTAGGCTGAGGGGTGTGGGGCGCTAACCTGGGCGCGAGAGCCCCTCCGCTCGCGCCCCCAGGCGCTAACCCCACACCACCGGGGCGCGAACCGGGGCGCGAGCGCGAGCCCCCAGGCAAGCGTGAGTGTGGTCGCGGGAGAAGAGAGAGAAAAGTGAACGTTGGAAGGAAAAGAGCCGTTGGATTAAAATTAAAAAATAAAAAAATAAAAAAAAATGTCCTATATAATACACAACTTCAAAACACATTTCAACCATATCAAAACACAACTTCAAAATAAAACCCATTTCAACCCATCTTCCCAACTTTTTTTTAAAAAAATGTCTGGAAATTGGTACCCAAACCTAGATTCAGATTATATTGACGACGATTTATGGTCGTCACCAGACCAACCGATGTTTTATTCGGGGCCGCAAGAAACATCCGGCTTTCAACCATCCAACATACAACCGTCTTCTAACTTTGTTGTTCCAGAGACACAAGAATCACACGGTGAAGCTACGGGACAAAGAAGACGCGCCCACCGGAAAAAACAAGTTGCAACGGACGGGTCGGGACCGGCTTCGACTCCGAGGACGAAACGGAAAACCACTCCGTGGTCATCGGATGAGAAGGAAGCCTTGTGTCGGGCTTGGATAGTCATTTCTGAGGATCGGCGTTGCGGTAATTGTTTTAACGTTTTTAAAAATGATTTTTAATAAAAAAGTTAACTGGAAATCTAATTTAATTATTCATTTTGCAGCCGACTACCAAAAAAGTAAGGTTTTTTGGACAAAGGTTAGGGAGACGTTCTATACGCTCGTTGGGAGTACAGAGCGAAACGCCGATATGATTTCGGGTCGGTGGTCCGAAATCAGAAAATTTGTCGGCTTGTTTACTAATCTTTTCAACAGGAACGCCGGTCGTATGAGACCAAGTGGCAGTGACGATTTGGCGGTTTACAATTTCACGGTCGAAGAGTGGAGGCAGGAGTGTTTGCGGAGGTATGGGATGGTGAAGACGTGGGACGATTTAAAGTTGTGGGAGAGGTTGAAAAGGTGTTCCAAGTGGGTTGAGCTGGTGGCGCCGGACCTTGATGCGGAAGTAGGGCCGAAACGGACTAAAACTAGTTCGTCTGGAGCGTATAGCACTTCCGCCGGGTCGGATTGCCGCGTTGGATTCGACCTAAACATTGCGGGGGAGGAAACGTCTTCACCGCCGAGGAGGCGGCCATTGGGAAAGGACGCCAAGGGGAAAAAACCGGTTGAGGGGGGAGCCGTAAACATCGTCGATCTTGTTGAATAAATTCAACAAAACCATGGAGGTGGTCTCTAATGACAAAAAGGAAAAAAGTCGAATGAGAGATTTGGACTTCCTTACTAGAGACTTCAGTAACCTAAATCCGGTCGATCAAATGCTGATGGAAAAGCAAAAGGAACGTATCCGAAAGAGGTTGATCGAAGAAGACCAAGCCGAAGAATAAGAATAATGTTTTTTTTAGTACTTTTATTTTTATTTTATTTTTAGATATTAATGTGTTTTTTTCATTAATGTGTGCTTTTTTTAATAATTTACGAGTTTTTTTAATAATACGTTTTTTGAATATATTTATAAAAAAATAAAAAAAAATCCGCTGGAGCCCCTGCTGGAGCCCCTCCACACCAGGGCCAGGGGCTCCACCGGGGGCTCCAACACCCCCCTTATCCAGTTTCTCTCTCTGCCACACGTCATAATATTATTGGCTGGAGCCCCCACTCACGCCCCCACACCCCTCAGCCTTATTACGAAAATCAAAAATAAAATCTGAATGGCTTAATTTTTTGTATTTACTATTTATATTTTAAAAAAATTATATATTACATACAAAGGATTATGTTATGTATATAAAAAGTTAAAAACAGTTACACTAATATGTTCCTATGATTTATTTTCTTATTTTGAAAAGTTAACCAATACAAGTTTAGTAATCTAACAAAATTAATGATTTGTTTACATGTGTGTTGACCTTTGAAGAAACACGAAACGTACCAAGCATAGTTCGGATCGTCTTCTACGGGATGATGTAACCAAATCTCGCTCTCCTCCGCTCAGATTTGCAATGGTTTTTGGGGGTGTGGAGGTGACTGCTAAGAAATCTCGAGGATCTCTTGTTTACAGACACAAAAATGGTTATAGTGGTGGCTCTTATTGAGAACAACCCTTAATAAGGAGGTGGAGACCTCCTTATACAAGTAGCCTCATGGCCCATTAGAGTTACCATGATGGTGGCCATGAGGCTCCCTATATAAGGAGGTCTCCACCTCCTTATTAAGGGTTGTTCTCAATAAGAGCCACTACCATAACCATTTTTGTGTCTGTAAACAAGAGATCTTCGAGATTTCTTAGCAGTCACCTCCACACCCCCAAAAACCATTGCAGATCTGAGCGGAGGAGAGCGAGATTTGGTTACATCATCCTGTAGAAGACGATCCGAACTATGCCTGATACGTTTCGTGTTTCTTCAACCTTATTTAATAATCTATATAGAGGATCGTGTGTCTTATGTGTATAACCTTTTAGTATATTAAAAAATAAAAAGAAAAGACCACAGAGACCATAAGCAAATAAATTATTGGGTTTATTTTTTTTTGTTATGTTACCATGATCCCAAAGGCAAAAAGTTGGACACCATTGTTGCCGAGTGAAGCAGCCGCAAGCTCAAGGTTACCGAGATGACCGCAAAAGATTTGTGTCGATAGCGACGTCACGTTGTTCAATAAATAAACTATGATCGCCGGACCTGCTAGCCAAAACAAGCACTTCAGTTCTATGGACGTCGCCTTTATTAATCGCCTAGAGGAAGTTAAACTCGTGTCCGATAATATCTCCTCCAGTTGTGAGCTCACCGGCTCGGCCGACTTTTTTGATAAAAAGGGTTCACCGTGTCCGGTTGAGCTTGAATCCATATTGGTGACTGTGGAGTGAATATGCAGGGCCTCATGATCTTATCATCACCAGTATATATAATTAATGCAATTTTACATAATAGTTTCTGTATTTTAACAAACTACATGAACAATCCCTGTTTTTGCAATTTTAGTTTTAGCTATTAGAGAATTCTCATTAAAATTACGTGAAGGGAGTTCGTAAATTATAGGCTATAGGACAGAGAGAGAAAAAATATAGTGATTTATTATAAATTTGAGAAAACTTTGGTTACCCCTATTTATTTTTTAATATTTGTTGAATTGACTGTGAGTAGATGAGAAGAAAAATGTAATAATAAAGATAAAAATATTATTTAATTAAATAAAAGAGAAAAATGTAGTATATTTAGTGTACTTGCAGAGAAAAGATAGGAGAATTTCAACACGTAGCGTCACGTGAGTAGACTAAATATTTTCATTTGAAGGGTATAGTGTTTTTAGCCCCCAAAATGTTAAGTTTATTGTATTTTAAATTACTTTCTATGTAAAGATATATATTATACAAATATAACAGATAAACACACATGGCATCTTCTTTGGTTAAGATATTTTTCTAATAAATAATGATAACTTGGTATATAAAAGGTCTACAACTATTTTGTGAAGTTCTAAAGTTCTCTTGTGGTTTGAGTTTCGTGATTTATCTTTATCTACATACTAGTTTTTATCTCACTATTACACGATTGTTTATATTATTTATTTTTAATATTTATATATTTATATATTTTAATTTTATTTATTTTAAGAAAGTTAATAATATACTTCAGATTTGATGATGAAAAACTTTCATAAATAGGTATATAAAGACTTCGACAACTTCGCCTAACAGACTAGGCGAACTTGTGAGACAATCTGTCTAAACCAAAACAAAACAAACTAACACGATTACAGACACTAGATACTGAACTACTGACATAATGCACCAACAAAGGTTCATCGAGATAATAAGACTAAAGGTCTTAAGCCGGATTGTATATTCGACTAATAAAAGATATACTCGTACTATAGGTGCGAAATGGCAAGAAAGATTACGCAAGGACGATGTTGGAAACCGATCCCGATCAAAGGTGAATACGTCCCACTTTTACAAACTTGCTTTCAAATAAATAAACGTGTTATGTGTAAAACTTTACATGAGACTATTGTCTCTAAAAACATTATTAATAAGAGTAAAAGCCTAGCCCTCAGGCTGTAGTATACGTTTGTCTGGATCCTTACATATGTGGTAAAATGCGGTGGGCACATCGCACCACGCCTGGTCACGACCTCCAGCCACGATGGGCCGAACCAAAGTATGTTCGAGTGAGAATGACCTTGTGTATATTTAGGGTACCTAAGTACGTCGGGACGCTGCGGTGTCTTGCTGGGGTGACCTAGGTAGAGGCTCGAGTTTATAATGATGTTGTTTTAACTTTGTTATTCCTAAGCCAAGATGGGCCGAGGCACGCGTAACCCTCGAGGGGTAAAAAAGTAAAAGAAAATGTTTTCGCGTCAGCATATTCACCAGCATTATTTGCTGACGTATTTTTATAACATTTTTCAGGTAACCAAGATTAGAGCATAGGGACGAAGGCTCAAGAATCCGATGGCTTGGATAATTTTTTTTAAATGTTAATATAACTAAAATGGTGGTTTTGTAAACTTAAAACAAGTATACACAAATGGAACTTGTTTCCATCTTTTGTAATGTAAATATTTTATAACTTTGATCCTTTTATTCTATAAGTCTTCCGCTAATTAAACGCAACTCTGATTTATTTACAAATGTGGTACCAACTATTGAGTCACACGCCTAGGCCTAGTATGGGGGTGTGACAGGTTGGTATCAGAGCCATCGATCTTAGCGAATTGGGTATCATAAAGCAATACCCAAGCTTCGATCCAAGCATAGGAAAATATTTTACTTGTTTATTTGAATAGGGATAAGATTGGCCGGTGACCCTTTCTTTCCCTCTTTATATTCTAAACCACCCATTAAAGATGTCGTATGAGAAGTTAATGGAGTATTATGATCGTGAAGCAAGAAGAGCAAGGAAATATTAAAAATTCCCAAAAGAAGTCATGGATGAAGATTACTTTGAGTCTTTCTTTCGCCGAGACCAATATATTGAACGTCCCAAACCAGTGTACTTCCCCGGAACTGAACAATGCCCAATCAAACTACCCGATAGTCCGCCACCACCAAGAATCGAACCCTCAAGACACTCGAGCTATCATCCACCCTCAATGCCTATGTATCAACCAGCATACCCCTCGGAAATTCCCACCTACCAACCACCACAAGTACCACAATACTACCCAACCGGATATTTTCCAAATGCACACCCATCCTATACCTTCCTTTCAAACCGACCCATAAAGGAAGAACCAAAATCCCCATCCTCCGATTGGATGCAGTGCCACTCTGACTAGAGAAGGTGGCATACTGGAAGCTCTACCGCTCATGAAGTCAACTCACAACCCAACAATGGCGAAGAATCATCCCGTAAACCAAGAATGAGGGTGACGATACCTTACGAGAGTTTCAAGATGCATGCGATAATCAACGAACCCGCTCAGTATATGGAAGATGAGGAAGAGCCTATGGAGGAGGAAGAGGAGGATCCCAAAGAGGAGGATCCTATGGAAGAAACCGAACTGGAAGAAGAGCATCCCGACAACCCTAATGAGATATCAACATCCATTGATGGATCACTCACTTCCAACAATCCAAGTTACGGTTCTGTCGATCCTTATGTGCAGTATCTTGAGCAGTTAAGGAACCAAGCTTCATCAAGCTTCCCGCCATTTCAAGGAAGGATTCCTTCAATTCAAGAACAAGCTGATGAGATTCGTGAGCAAAATCAAGCCGCCAAGACATACCTCTACCTTGCATCTGATCAGACTTACGTCCCGTATCCTGAACCGAGAAACCACTTCGAGATGGTGACGCTGGGTTACCGTGACCCACCGCCACAATACGGATACCCCGACGTCATTCCACAATCGTACGAGGAACACCTTGATCGCGCATTGCACGAGACTGATGACTGGAAGAAGAAGATGGCTGAGGAAGGGAAAAAGAAGAAGAAGATAGGAGAGAAGCTTCTTCATAAATGCAACAAACTGACGAGGGTTGTCAAGAAGTTTCTGAAGGACTGAGACGATGGTGGAAATGGCGTAGGAAGAATGTGTGTGTAATGTAGTTTGCTTGTAATGTGTTGTATGGATAAGAAAATAAATATATATATATACATCGGATATGAATGTATATATATAAGTGTGTTGTAATAATCCTTGTATATACCATGCATGGTATATACAAATGATGAAATAAAATGTGTGTGTAATAAAGAACATTTGTTAAATTTCAGATATAAAAGAATAAAAAGAAAAAGATAATATGTCTCAACGAAGTAATAACATTGAGGTTTCCCGAAAGGAATCTGAAAAAAAAAGAAAAAGGAAAAGGACCTGAAAAAGAACACGAAGATCCAATTCCCGAAAAATTTATGGATCGAATTCAAAAGATGATTAAAGATGCTGTTAGGGAAGGATCCATGGCTAGGTCCCAATCTCGTCAAATGAAACATTCTCACTCTCACTCGGTTAATCTATCCCGAAAATCTGTTTCCAAATCCCGTTCCAGACCCTCGCACGTAGATGAGAGTGTACATGAATCAAACGCCGATGGAGGCGTTCGTCAAGAATTTAAAAGGCTTAACATTGGTGGGTGTACGTTCAAGGACTTCAATTACTATGGGCCGAAAGAGGAGAAGGGAGCCATCGCGACTGTAAGGTGGCTTGAAGAGATAGAGACGATTGTAATTACGAGCAAGTGTTCGGAAGAGGAGAATATTCAATACTCCGCCTTGATGTTCAAAGGCGAAGCGCTAGAATGGTGGAACACACTAATCATGAGCAAAGGAAGGGAAGTAATGTATGGGTTGTCATGGAGCGAGTTTAAAGAACTGTTAATGTCGAAATTCTGTCCGATGCATGAAACGGACCAAATCCAAACCAAGTTCCTATCTCACAAGGTCGTCGGAACAAACCTTCGTGAGTATAATACCAAATTCCACCAATACTGTCGTTTGGTGCCCCAGCTGGTTACCCCGGAATCCAGCAAAGTCACATGCTACATATGGGGATTGCCACGAGAGATTCGTGATATGGTGAGGTCGCACTTGCCTCAAACCACCGACTCCGCGATGGAGTTGGCCGAATACTTAATGGGCGGAATGATCCGCAACAAAGAAGAAGATAAGAAGGTCGTGTCGACGCAAGATACGAAGAAGGAAGGAAATGCCAGTTTCAAGGGTAAGGGAGTCGACCAACGAAAGTCTGGCTTCAGCTCCGGCATCCCACAATGCAAAACTTGCAAGAAATACCATAGGGGTCGATGCCATCTAACTCCTCGTCCTTGTGAGTCATGTCACAAATTCGGTCACGCCACGACCGATTGTTGGAAGAAAAAGATGACCTGCTACAATTGCAAGGAGATGGGACATCTTAGCTTTGAATGCCCCAAAAATAAACCCGCGGCTGGTGGTGCGGGTGGTAGCAGCCAGAAGAGTGAGCCCAAGAAGGGCAATGCAAGAGTGTTCGTCCTTGATATGAAGAAAGCGGCCGACACACAGGAAACCATTACCGGTACGTTTCTTGTTAACAATGCCTATGCTAGAGTCTTGTTTGATTCAGGAGCCAATTTAAGTTTTGTAGTCTGTTAAACGAACCTTTAATCAAACTTAATAAAACTCTAAGAGTCGAAACCGCTAATGGCGAAATTTTAAAATCTCCGAAGCACTAGAAAACGGAAAAATCTCCTTAGCCGGTTATACCTTGCCAATTCAATTGCTACCCATGACTCTTGCTGGTTTTGATGTTGTGTTGGGTATGGATTGGTTATCCGACAACCATGCCCGTATCCTTTGAAATAGCAAGACCACTGAACCCCAATCCCCGGACAAACGTACCATACTAATCGAAGGGGATAAAGATGCTGGCCAAGTTAGCCTAATCTCAATGATAAAGGCTAACAAATGTTTAAATCAAGGATGCTTAGCTTTCATGGCCTACGTCACCGAAGAATCTAATCCTAAGAAAATCAAAGACGTTCCCGTTGTTTCCGACTATGCCGATGTCTTTCCCAACGAACTCCCCAGCATCCCTCCCAATCGCGAAGTAGAATTTAGAATCGATCTCATTCCCGGCACTACTCCAATCGCCAAAGCTCCATATCGCCTTGCTCCAACCGAGATGAAAGAACTGAATAAACAACTTGACGAGCTTCTCGAGAAAGGATTTATACGACCAAGTTCATCGCCATGGGGAGTGCCGATACTTTTTGTCAAGAAGAAGGATGGATCCATGCGAATGTGCATAGACTACCGAGCCCTCAACAAAGTTACGATCAAGAACATATACCCACTCCCCCGAATTGACGATTTGTTTGACCAACTCCAAGGTGCTACCTTCTTTTCCAAGATCAATCTCCGCTCTGGCTATCACCAACTTAAGGTTCAATTCGAAGATATTCCAAAGATCGCGTTTCGAACAAGGTACGGCCATTATGAGTTCACCGTTATGCCATTTGTAATTACTAATGCGCCAGCCGCGTTCATGGATATGATGAATCGTATCTGTAAGCCTTACTTAGATAAGTTTGTGATCGTGTTCATCGACGACATATTAATTTATTCTAAGTCTAAGGCCGATCATGAAAATCACCTTCGAACGTTACTTGAAATTCTTAGGGCCGAGAAATTGTACGCCAAGTTCTCGAAATGCGAGTTCTGGTTGCACGAGGTGCAATTTCTTGGTCACATCATCAACGTTAACGGAATTCAAGTGGACCCCGCTAAGATAGAAGCTATTTCGAAGTGGGAGATCCCAAAGTCGCCAACCGAGATTCGAAGCTTCTTGGGATTGGCCGGCTATTATCGAAGGTTCATTGTGAACTTTTCACGAATCGCTGTTCCCCTAACCTCCTTGACTCGAAAGAACGTAAAATATGAATGGGGAACAAAGCAACAAGAGGCGTTCGATATAGTAAAACAAAAGCTTACCCAAGCTCCCATACTGGCCTTGCCAGAAGGTATTGAAGACTTCGTTGTCTTTTGCGACGCGTCCCATTCCGGCTTAGGATGTGTATTGATGCAACGAAAGAAAGTAATCGCTTACGCCTCTCGTCAATTGAAAGTACACGATAAGAATTACACGACTCACGATCTAGAATTAGGCGCCATAATCTTCACATTTAAGATATGGAGACACTATCTCTATGGAGTAAGATTTACCGTGTACACTGATCATAAGAGCTTAAAGCATATCTTTGATCAAAAGGAGCTCAACATGCGCCAACGACGCTGGATGGAGACTCTCAACGACTATGACTGGGAAATAGTTTATCATGAAGGTAAAGCCAACGTTGTGGCTGATGCCTTAAGTCGTAAAGAGCACGAAAAGCCAAAAAGAGTCCGAGCGTTAAGGCTAGAACTTCAAATCGATCTTGTTGACCAAATCAAATCCGCTCAAACTCAAGCAATCAACGAGAATCAAATCTCTTATGAAAAACGTAATGGCACCATTGACTCGTTAGTCAAAAGTGATGATGGTATTCTTAGAATGGGAAACCGAATTTGGGTACCAATTGTTGGAGGATTGCTTGAGAAGATATTAAACGAAGCCCATAAGTCTAAATATACGATGCATCCCGGGAGTGATAAAATGTACCATAACCTCAAGGAGAACTATGGGTGGAATGGAATGAAGAAAGATGTCTCTTCGCATGTGGCGAAATGTTTGACGTGTTTAAAAGTCAAGGCTGAACACCAAAAGCCTTCGGGACTGCTTCAGCAACCTGAACTTCCTGTATGGAAGTGGGAGTTGATTACTATGGATTTCATTACCAAACTCCCTAAAACGACTCAACAACATAATGCAATCTGGGTAATTGTGTATCGATTAACAAAGTCCGCACATTTCATACCCATCAATGAGTCTTACTCAATGGACAAATTAGCTCGTATCTATGTTAACAATATTGTGGCCCTACATGGGGTACCACTGTCCATTATTTCTTATCGAGACAGCCATTTCACGTCTCACTTCTGGAAAAGCTTCCCACAAGCGCTAGGTACGAAGTTAAACCTTAGCACTGCCTATCATCCACAAACCGATGGCAAAGTGAAATGACGATTCAAACGTTGGAAGGCATGCTCCGAGCTTGCGTGATAGACTTTGGCGGAAGTTGGGATGACCACTTACCCTTAATGGAATTTTCGTATAACAATAGTTATCATGCAAGTATTCAAGCCGCACCATTTGAGGCGTTGTATGGTCGAAAATGTAGAATGTCCGTATGTTGGTCTGAAACTGGAGATAATCAATTATCTAGACCCGAGATAGTCCATGAAACTATCGACAAAGTCATCCAAATCCGCTAACGACTTAAGACGGCACGTGATCGCCAAAAGAGTTAGCCAATGTCCGTCGTAAGCCGTTAGAATTCAATATCGGTGATAAAGTTCTTTTGAAAGTCTCTCCATGGAAAGGCGTAGTCCGCTTCGGCAAGAAAGGAAAGTTAAGCCCTCGATTCGTTGGACCCTTTGAGGTACTTGAACGAATTGGTACCGTCGCATATCGGTTGTGACTACCCGAGGAAATGCAAGAGATACATGATGTATTTCATATCTCGAATCTGCGTAAATGTTTAGCCGATGAATCTCTTGCAATGCCGTTAAAAGATGTTGAAATTAACAAGAACTTAAAATTTGTTGAACGCCCAATTCAAATCGAAGATTCAAAACTTAAGAAGCTCAAAAGACGAACTTTAAAAATAGTGAAAGTAAAATGGGATTCCCGACGAGGACCCGAGTATACTTGGGAACTCGAGTCTGAAATGAGAAAGAAATACCCCCACTTATTCTCGTGAAACAATCTCGAGGACGAGATTTATTTCAAGGTGGGGAGGATGTAACATCACGGGAATTTGGGGCCAAAAATGACCACTCTCCAAAGTTAAGGGACTAATTCTGCCAAATTCAAACTCCGAAGTTAAAAATGAAAAATATGTTTTCTTGTCCTATCGCGCTACGCGATGGGGACAAGGGACAAGCCATCGCGTATCGCAAAGGGGCTTGGTCAAACCTTCTGGAAGGGTCAACAGCGATACGCGATCGCTGGTTGAACCTGCGTCATCGCGTATCGCGATGACGTGTCCTAACACCTCTGGCACAAGACTGCCACACGTCCACACGTGGCACACCTCTCGCCACGTGTCTCGACACGTGGCAACACGTGGCATATCGTCCGCCACGTGTTAACACGTGGCACACTGTTTGCCACGTAGCAACACGTGGCAGACCTACGTTGTGACTGTGCGTAGCTACATCGCGCTACGCGATGGGTGACTAGGAGCCTATCGCGTATCGCGATAGGATCCAAAATTTTGCCTATAAATAGCAGGTTCGGGGTCTTCATAAACCACACCAAAATCAGTTCTCAATCCTCTCTCTAAACATCTCTCTACACCTCGAAATTCATGCCAACGATCCACCTCGAAAAACGTGCCCCGATTCCTCGATAAACGTGCCATAACTCGATATTCGTACCACTCCCCGACGACGTTCCGATCAAGAAGGTGATCCCGTACCGACGTCCCGACGATCTTCTCGAAGTGCGTGCTGTGAAAAGTTGGTGTCTCGAGAAGCGTGCCGAAGTGAAGTGGCGATCAAAGCGAGTGTTGAAAAGATTAAGCGGCGTAGAAGTGCTGCTCGAGTATCTAGGAAATATTAAGCCGTGGAAAGGTAAGGCTTACTATCCGACTAAAATAATAATAAAATATTATAAAAGCTTAATGTACTAAGTCGGAATTATACTCGGTGTTTATAAAAAAGAAAAGTAATATAACAAGGAAAAGCAATAAAGAAAGAAATATGGAAGTGTATATATATATATATATATATGTGTGTGTGAATTATATATAAATCTTTGTTATGATTATTATATAAGTAATAGGGATATTCTTATATGATAAAAGAAAAAGAATATGTTTCTTAGAAAAGAAGAAAACATCGGGTTTTTATCATAAACTAAAGGTTTATAAATATTGCTTTTTAAAACTAAAGGTTTGAAAGTAAAAGAAATGAACTAAAGGTTCATCGAGATAATAAGACTAAAGGTCTTAAGCCGGATTGTATATCCGACTAATTAAAGTTATACTCATACTATAGGTGCGAGATAGCAAGAAAGATTACGCAATGACGGTGATGGAAACCGATCCCGATCAAAGGTGAATACGCCCCACTTTTACAAACTTGTTTTCAAATAAATAAACGTGTTATGTGTAAAACTTTACATGAGACTATTGTCTCTAAAAACATTATTAATAAGAGTAAAAGCCTAGGCCTCAAGCTGTAGTATACGTTTGTCTGGATCCTTACATATGTGATAAAATGCGGTGGGCACATCGCACCACGCCTGGTCACGACCTCCAGCCACGATGGGCCGAACCAAAGTATGTTCGAGTGAGAATGACCTTGTGTATATTTATGGTACCTAAGTACGTCGGGACGCTGCGGTGTCTTGCTGGGGTGACCTAGGTAGAGGCTCGAGTTTATAATGATGTTGTTTTAACTTTGTTATTCCTAAGCCAAGATGGGCCGAGGCACGCGTAACCCTCGAGGGGTAACAAAGTAAAAGAAAATGTTTTCGCGTCAGCATATTCACCAGCATTCGTTGCTGACGTATTTTTATAACATTTTGCAGGTAACCAAGATTAGAGCTAAGGGACGAAGGCTCAAGAATCCGATGGCTCGGATAATTTTTGTTAAATGTTAATATAACTAAATTGGTGGTTTTGTAAACTTAAAACAAGTAAACACAAATGGAACTTGTTTCCATCTTTTGTAATGTAAATATTTTATAACTTTGATCCTTATATTTTATAAGTATTCCGCTAATTAACCGTAACTCTGATTTATTTACAAATGTGGTATCAACTATCGAGTCACACGCCTAGGCCTAGTATGGAGGTGTGACAGAAATCACTTTTATAAATTTAAAACAAGATCTTCTGCAAAGCAAAAATTCCAACCTGTTATAATATTTTACCACCACACGTAGCACACATTATGTTTTTGACGGCGTTACCGGGACACGGTACGTTTCGAAGAACGATCCAATTTTTAATTTAATCATTGTTTATAATTGTACAAATTTTCAACTTTCATTTTATTTTCTATCTTTTACTTAAAACTATTATATATATTTTTAAGGCTAGCCTATCCTTTACTTTAGCTTAATTAATTTATACCTTAGTTTAGTTTTTAAAAAGCTTAGCCTAAATTTAGCTTAATTTGAATAGTTTGAATTTGATTTAACACCATGTATGTCCTCTACATTTGGACCTGAGCTTGCTTCTCCAATTTCTGAACTGGAACGACTCTTTCGTCGACGAGCACGTAAACGGACCGCAAAAACCGCCGAAACAATTAAAGACGAGTCAGTAGACGCCACGACATCAGGAGAAAATCAAACCGAAGAAATGATGGAAGCACAAAACAATGAACCAAACATGAGCCAGTATGCCAAGCCAACTCTCGAAGGCTACGACACTGGAGTGGCTCCACCCGATATCACCGATCATTTTGAAATAAAATATAGCACCATTCATATGGTGAAAAAATTAGTTCAATTTCATGGTCTCCTTGACGAAGACCCTCTTTCTCATATATCTCGATTCCTACGAATCCGCGGAACCTTTAAAATTCAAAACTGTTCAGAAGATCTGATCAAACTCAACCTCTTCCCTTTCTCTCTAAGGGGTCAAGCCTTGATTTCATTGCCCTTCAAAACACGCTTTCAGCAACAACTACAATCTAGGTTGGAGAAACCACTCGAATTTCAGTTGGAAAGACGGAGGTAACACTCAAACCCTACCCGGATTCGAAAAGAGACCGATGTTTCAATCCTTCTAGCCTAAACCACAATTCAAAGACCAAAGTTCTAGTAGCCATCTGAATCCAAGCTACTAAAAAATCGAAGAAATGCTGATCCAAATCATGACCAAAACAACTGAAGCAGAAAAGAAGGCCAACTCAAGAGCTGTTGATATCAGCGGAGTATTGTTGAAACATGAAGCTGACCTTAAAAGTCTACAAGCATCATTACAGAATCTAGAAACTCAAATCGGAAAAATTGCCCAACAATTGTTCAAAAGACCACCTGGCACCCTTCCAAGCAACACAATCACAAATCCATATGCAACAGCTAACGTTGTTACACTAAGAAGTGGCACGACCACCGTTGCCTCACCAACTTCAGAACCAGTTATGGAGAAGGAAGCCCCTGACAAAACACATGAGATACTGATTCCAGCAGGTACCGTACAACCTAAGGAACCAGTCCGAACCCATGTTCCACCTATTCCATATCCTGGACGGCTGAAGCAGGAAAGATTGGAAGCTCAGTATGAGAAGTTTTTAGAACTCTTTTAACAACTCCACATCAACATCCCTTTCACCGAAGCCATTGCTCAAATGCCAAAATATGCTAAGTTTCTTAAAAAAGTGTTGACAAAAAAGAGGAAGCTGGAGGAGCAATCACATGTCACCCTGAGTGAAGAATGTTCAGCAGTCCTCCAAAACAAGCTGCCACCGAAAATGACCGATCTAGGGAGCTTTTCTATCCCTTGTCTCATAGGAACTTTTTCTGTTAGCAATGCCCTGGCCGACTTAAGAGATAATATTAACTCAATGCCTTATGCGGTTTTTACAAAACTAGGGATATGAGAACCAAAGCCTAACCGCATGACCATTCAGTTAGCTAACCGATCCGTTAAATACCCTCGGGGCATTGTTGAAAACATGCTTGTCAAAATTGACCAATTTGTTTTCCTAGTAGATTTTGCAATTCTAGATATGAAGGAAGAAAAAAGTGTACCTCTGATTTTAGGAAGACCCTTTCTAGCCACTGCGAAGGCTATTATTGATGTTTGCACTAGCAAACCCACTATCAGGGTCAATGACGAGGCTATCACTTTTGACATAGAAAATCTATGCAACATCCACAACATCATGATGACACATTATACTCTGTTGACATCATCGATTCTATCATGAGTTGCTATGTGCGGAAATCCTCCATTAACACCCCATTAGAAACACAAATCTTAACTGATGTCATCACTAAACCTTAGAACACAATAATCTCAATACTAACAATAACAATCAAGAAGCATCAAAAGTAGTATGTGAGATCACCAAATGCAAAGAAAAATCAAAACCATCAATCGAAGAACCATCAGCCTTAGAATTAAATGAACTTCCAAACTATCTCGAATACTATTTTCGGGAAAAAGATTTCAACTCCCAGTAATTATTGCATCTCACCTTTCTAAAGAAGAGAAAGACGAACTTTCTAAGGTTCTTAAGAACCATAAGAAGGCTATCGCATGGAAGATTATGGATATCAAAGGTATCAGTCCTTCCTTTTGTACTCACAAAATCCTCATGGAGGAAGAATGCAAGCCCGTGGTCCAACATCAAAGACGTCTTAATCCCAACATGCAAGATGTAGTGATGAAGGAAGTAATCAAACTCCATGATGCCGGATTAATCTACCCAATCTCAGATTCACCTTGGGTTAGTCCAGTTCAAGTGGTACCCAAGAAGGGAGGAATGACAATATTAATGAATGAGATGGCCGAGATAATCCCGATGAGGACCATAACAGGATGGCGAGTTTACATTTACTACCAGAAGCTATATGACGCCACAAGAAAAGATCATTTTCCACTACCTTTTTATCGATCAAATGCTTGAATGTTTATCTAGAAAAATGTTCTACTGTTTTCTTGATGGATTCTCCAGATATTTTCAGATTCCCATTGCTCCTAAAGATCAGGAGAAAACCACCTTTACATGTCCGTATGGAACCTTCGCCTACCGAAGAATGCCATTTGGACTATGTAATGCTCCGGCCACCTTCCAACATTGCATGGTGGCCATCTTTCATGAAATGATCGAACATTCTATGGAAGTTTTCATGGATGACTTCTCCGTCTTTGGAGACTCATTCGATCATTGTCTGAACAACCTAGACAGAATGTTAGCTAGGTGTGAAGAAGTAAATTTAGTACTTAACTGGGAAAAATGGCACTTTATGGTTAAAGAAGGCATTGTTCTCGGTCATAAGATATCTCAAGAAGGATTAGAATTTGATATGGCAAAAATAGAAACCATCTCTAAAATTCCGCCACCAACTTCAGTCAAGGCCATTAGAAGTTTTCTAGGTCAATCAGGATTCTATCATCGTTTCATAAAAGACTTCTCTAAAATTGCTAGACCTATGACCAAACTTCTAGAGAAAGATGCACCATTCGTCTTCTCCGAAGAGTGTGTTGAATCATTCAATATATTAAAAAACAAACTTGTCAACGCACCAATCATGACTATACCCGATTGGACCCTTACATTCGAAATCATGTGCGATGCAAGTGACTTTGCAGTTGGAGTCGTACTCGGGCAACACAAAGACAAACATTATCACCCAATTTACTATGCTAGTAAAACTCTTAATGATGCACAAGAAAATTACCCCACGGCAGAAAAAGAGTTATTAGCAGTAGTTTTTGCCTTTGAAAAATTTAGACCTTACCTAGTTCTTTCCGAAACCATAGTTTACACCGACCATGCCGCCATACGATACCTCTTCAACAAGCAGGATGCAAAACTTAGACTCATCAAATGGATTTTACTACTCCAAGAGTTCGACATAGAAGTCAAAGATAAGAAAAGAGCAGAAAATGTAGCCGCATACCATCTTTCACGCTTAGAATGCCCAGCTTTAGAAGCACATCATGAGAACATTATCAACGATTATTTTCCACATGAAGTTCTCATTCATATCCAAGCAATCATGCAAGAGGAGGATGAAAGTCCTTGGTTTGCCGATTTCGCAAACTATTTGGCTTGTAGAATCCTAAGAAAAGGACTAACTCATCAACAGCGGAAGAAATTCTTCTCCGACCTTAAGTTCTATTTTTGGGAAGATCCATACTTGTTTAGGATAGGAGCCGATCAGGTTGTTCGTAGGTGTGTATCAGGAAGGGAAGCTTTAGATATCCTCAAACACTAACATGAAGGACCTACTGGTGGACACCACAGAACCGCCAACACGGTTTGGAAAGTGTTTGATGCAAGATTTTTCTGGCCTACCATATATAAATTTATGCATGCTTTGATCCAAGCATGTGATGCTTTTCAAAGAGCTGGAAACATCTCAGCCAAAAATGATATGGCTCAAAAGGGCATTCAAATATGTGAAGTCTTTGATGCATGAGGAATAGATTTCATGGGCCCATTTCCTAATTCATTCGGGAATAAGTACATCATTGTAGCAGTCGACTACGTGTTTAAATGGGTAGAAGCACAAGCTCTTCCCATAAATGATGCTCGAGTAGTTGTACGTTTTCTGGAAAAGTTATTTTCGCGCTTCGTTTCTCCGAAAGCCCTAATTAGCGATAGAGGTACTCACTTCTGTAACGCACTAATGGACATAGTCTTAGCAAGATATGGAGTTTACCACCGATTGGCAACACCATATCACCCTCAGACTAGTGGGCAAGTAGAAGTCTCGAATTGGGGGATTAAGAGGATCCTTGAAAGAACTATAGGAATGAATCGCAAAAATTGGGCGGAAAAGTTAGATGACACTTGGTGGGCCCTTATGACAGCCTACAAAACCCCATTAGGAACAACACCTTTCAAACTCGTTTATGGGAAAACATGTCATCTACCCGTAGAACTAAAACACAAAGCTTATTGGGCTCTCAAAGCAGTGAATTTTGATCTAAAATCTTCCAGTAAAAACCGGGAAGATCAGATTCACGAGCTAGAGGAACTAAGGACACTGGCCTATGAAAACTCCTGGTCTTACAAAGAAAAGACTAAACGTTTACACGATGCACATTTGAAATGAAACAATAAGTTTCAAATTAGCGACCGAGTGCTATTATACAACACGCGTCTACATCTTTTCCCAGAAAAACTGCAATCTCGCTGGACAGGTTCATACATAGTCGAATCAGTTTTTGGCTATAGGACAGTTGAGATCTCAAATTCTAATGGCCACAAGTTCAAAGTCAATGGACATCGGTTAAAAGCATACATCGATGGCCCATTCGAAGAAGTTTCGGAGGTACTAATCCTCCACCCGAACCAATAAAGATACCAGCAGAAGGGTTTGGCCAATACCATCGTTAAACTAGGCCTTGTAAATATGTTCCGTTATTTTCCTAGAAAATAAATAAATAAATAAATATAATTAAGTGTCTGAAACACGAGGGCTTGCTCCTAATTCACGGTCCCGTGCCACAAAGTGCGGGACGAAATCTACACTATTAAAATCTCAGTCAGACTGGTTTGTAACATAATGGTCAGAACAAAATCACGGGTTCGTGCTCCACGAAGCACGGGGCCGTGCCTGGCAACTGGTTGGATATTAAAGGAACCCTTTGCCAATGCATTTCTTGCTCCAACCCAAACAAAAACACCCTCCCCTGAGATCACAACATGCCTACTGTGATGAGCGAAGAACGAAACCCGTAACGTTTTCAAAACCGAGCATTTGATGAAGTGACAAGAACTTGTCAAAGAGCTTACCGAAATAAATCTTCTTGCGGAGATGCGGCTCATTTAACTCACCGAATCGATAGAGAGTATAAAAATGGAGTTTCGAGAAATCAACGAACAAATCCAGTTTCAAGTTCTCCGCTTCACGTACTTTCCCCAACCATGACCATTCGACGGAGAGGAACCCTTCGGTGGGATATAGAGACTTCAGTTTTCTGTTTTCTTGTGCAAACAAGTGCACTAGGCACAATGTGTTAGGACCCTCGGGCTTAACCCGATTAAATTTACGTTTTTAGGAAAACCAGGCTTATCCCATAATTGTTTTAGGACTTTTTAATTTTAATGAAAAGTAATTTTTAGGAATATCAAACTGTTAAAATAACATGCTAAACATCATTCTAAAAATTCCGGCTCTCGCGTTTGGCTGAAAAATCTAAGAAAATTTCAGTGACAAAATGCATGGGGCCGTGCTTCTTGAAGCACGAGGCCGTGGTCACCCTAGAATCTTCAGCTTGATACGCACTGACTCCGTATAATTCTCTGAATCTTAAAAATTTATTCCCCTAGCAGCACGAGGCCGTGCTCCAAGAAACATGGGGTCGTGCTTGATATAATGCTAAATATTTATGTTTCTCGTGTATATTTTATTTAATATTCTAATAGTTTATGTTTGTTTTTAGTCGAGATTTGTATACTACTAACACATTTATATTTTGTAGGCAATGGAAGTTGATCGTGATCAAAAAGGGCGAAAAACGAGTTAAAAAGAGCCAAAACAGAGATCCGGAACGCGTTAGGAAGGAACTAGATAGAGAACCGATCAGACTGGGCCGGTCTGACCCACCCCCTTATTGTCACACGCCACGCTGCGCGGCCTCAGAAGCCATTTGTGGTCGCGCGGCGCCTACCTATACCTGATGAGATTTTTATTTCGTTTTTGTTACTTGTTGGGCCTTGTTTTCAGTATAAAAACATCCTTAACTTAAACCTGAACATAACCTGATGCCACCTGACAAATTTGGAGTTTCTTGGAGCATACTTTCGAGTCTTGTGGTGATTTTGAAGGCACGAGAACAGCCGGTGAAGAGTTGGACGTTCAAGATCGAAGACTACGGGTTTTATCGCCTTTAATCCTGCGTTTCTCATTATTTCGCCATGTTTTCAGTTTTATTTGTTTTGTATGATTTAGACTATACGATGCTAGGCTAAACTTCATAAACTACCTAGGTTGTGATGAACCTTTGTTCGGTTTGATTTTGATTGAGATTTGTTTCGTTATGGATTTTATGTTTTAAGTAAATTGTTGAGTTTGAGTTAATTGACGTGTATGATTTCTTTGTTCTATTTACTTGGATTTATTGTTTCACATTGCCTATGTTGATTGTTTCATAGGATAGGGTTTTGTTAGGTCATTTACTGTGTGTTCTTGGCTAGTTTATGATTGATATCGATTAAGATCATAGAAACAATAAAACTAATTAAATAGATAAAAGTGAGCTGCTAGCCTAGAAAGCTGTAAGATGATAGGTTATTGATAGATCTTTGTCGGTCATGATTGCTAGATTTAGTTCTTCGTAAGGAGTCCGTCTAGGTTTGATTGTCAACTTAGTCTATTAAGTCTACGTAGCTATCTTTGATTTCCACGCTCTAAGGCAGGATTTCGTCATAAAGATACTTAGACATAAATTATTAAATAACCGTAAGGAAGTTTAAGTCATAAAACTGGCGAGTCTTAAAACTTGTTAGAAATCCATAGGCGTCTTTTTGAAGTTAAAGGGTCCTGTTCGGGTTTTCTGTCAAGGGTCTATTTTATGATCCCGGTTCCATAACTTAAGTTTCTTATTTAATTAATAACCGTAACTTTGGGGACTAGCCTAGGTAGTTGCTTTTATCATCTGAATTAATTTAAGATTTTTCATTAGTTTATTAGTTTAATTATTTAGGGTTAAGGTTATTATATTATATTAATTAGTTTTAAAGTAATGATTATGTTTTATTATTATTTAATAAATTAGGGTTTTTTTAATTAATTAAGTATTAGTTTAATAATTTGGTTTAGTTTACAATAGTTAATTATTATTAGGTTTTGATTAATAGTTAATTATTAATTAGGGTTTATTTAATTAGTTTTAAAAATCCCCCTCAAATATTATTAGTAAATAATCGTGTCTTGTAGTTGAGTTTTATTTGCTAATTTCGTAATTTAAAGAGCCTCAAGGGTTGGATAGACTTACTTAGCTGTACTAGAGTAGATCGGTTCACTTGCCGGTTATTAGTTTTAGTTAAGTTAAGAGGTTAGAATTATTACTTAGTGTCTAGATTAGCTTATTTTTAGTTAATAATTATTTGACTACATTTAGCACATCAGTGCTCGACGTTAAAGTCTCTATATAATGCATGAAAAACTCACTATTCCATTCATACCAAACACAAGTTTACTGAAATGGAAAGTAAGAAAATGGAATGGAGACCAGTGAGAATGGGCAAGCATGGTTATTCTTACTCAAACTTTGAGGAAGAAATAATGAGGCTCCAATGCATCGTGAGAGACCAAGTTGAGAGTAACATCCAAACCGAAGCTCGCCTAATCAAGCTGACCAACAAAGTCGAAGTACTCTGGTTTGAGAACTTCCACATTTTCGACAATCGCAACAAAGATGTGGACTTCAAGCTCAATTATCTTAACCGAGAGATCGCGACGCTCGATAAGAAGCTTTCCGAGCTCTTGGAAGCTAAACGAGCCCGCCACACATTCAAGACTTGTTCGGGAATGGTGGTCGTTTGAAGTTCGAACTTTGTCTTGCTAGGAGTGACTCTTGCTAGTTTT
Organism: Bidens hawaiensis; assembly: GCF_021521415.1. Lineage (NCBI taxonomy): Eukaryota > Viridiplantae > Streptophyta > Magnoliopsida > Asterales > Asteraceae > Bidens > Bidens hawaiensis. The sequence continues at coordinate 87,085 of NW_027496875.1, read as the reverse complement.
ATGTTTCGTGATTCGGGATTGTTGTTTTACTTTTCTTTCTATTATGTTTAATTATGTTTTATGAAGATTAGGACTTTTAATGTCTATCTTAACTTTAATCCTTAAAGAAAATCAGTTAAAATATGAACCTGCGTGACAAATAAACAGCAAAACAAAAAGGAAACGGACTGCTTCATGCAGCACGGTACCGTGCTTCAAAAAGCACGGGGTCGTGCTTCTATCTACAGTGCAGTTATGATTTTCATTTTAATAAAATAAAATTTCAATTCACTTAACCCTAAAACCACTTCGTTCTAACACCAAAAACCGGCGCACTATTACCAATTTCTCAAATCTTTGCCTCAAATATTTGATTCCCAACCAAAGGTATGTTAATCTAATGTTCAAATTCATCATTCTAGGTCTAATTCAAACCCCACCAATTGATGAAATCGGGTACAAACCCGGAAAATAGATGGGTTAATTGTTTAGATATAGGGTAGTGAGTTGTAAGATAGATTTACACTTATGTTTTGTTAAGAAAGATCATTTGGGTTCGGATCTTGGATGATTTGTTTAAAAATTTGAACCCGAATGAAATAATAAAACGGGTTGGAATCACAAGCTTGATTATGATAGAATTAAGATTAAAAACACGGGCTGTGCTTTACAAAACACGACCTGTGGTCGCCCTCTGGTTAACAAAAAGTCAAAATCAGAAACTTGGTTACATTGCCAAGGACCCGCAGCATGGGTCGTGCTTCAAAAAGAACGGTATCGTGCTTGATAAAAACATGGGGTCATGCTTCAAGAAGCACGACACCGTGGTTGACATACTGTTCCAAGTTTTTAGCCAATGTTTTATAAGAAATCGACTAATCTGAGTATAAATTGCAGATGGCTGAATACGAAGACGATGAACACGCTTTCCTGTTCTTCCCCGAACAAACCGACAGAAATAGACGGGCCCGACAACGACTGGGCTACCTTAATAACCACCGCCCAGAAGCACATTTCTATGCTTGAAAGGACACACTAAAGCTAGTGAATCAATGGGAGCGGCACCAAAAGTTCGTGAAAGGACCGTGGGTGCGTGTGTTGAATCAAAAGGGTAAAGCAGTGACCGAATTGACCAAGGAGTTTTTTAGCCTCGTTCTCTTTCAAGATGAGGAATTTAAGTATGTGGGATGAGGAAGCTGTAGAGTTTAGGTGTAGGAGAGTATGGTACAAGACATCAATGATCCAGTTAGGTTTTGATTTGGGAATACACACGAGTGAGGAAACTAACAGTCCCATCTGGTTTGAGTCCATGATTACATTTTCGGATGAGGATGCGGACGAGACAACAGAAGCGGGTGATACCAGGAAAGAAGCATGGGAACTACTGAGTTACGGGGATGCTAGCAGCTCAAAGAGCACCACCTTACGTGACCCACTCATGAGATACATTCACCGATTGTTGAGCCACAAGGCAACAGCGCGCGGTCATAGTGAAGGAGTGGTGAATCTGAGGGATTTATGTGCCATGTATTGCATAAAGAATAATATGGCTTGCGACATCACTATCTGTTCTATCATCTTTTCTAAACAAATGCAAACGCAAAGAGCCGAATACCCCGATTTTAAGTGTTTCCTAGATTTATAAGCTTTACAAAGCCTACCATGTAGACATAGAAGGAACCCGAAGCCCGAAACCGATCGCACTCAACCTCGATTATTGCATAGCATGCAAATAGTTCAACATGTCAGCATAAACCCGGAAATGTGGAGGTTTCACGATGCCCTTGACCAGATTTGGGATCATGAAGACCCGGCTGAGATGATGATCTAGGATATACCCTAGAGGAGAGGATGATCGACACCCAGACAGACCCGCCGCTGCACTTACCACCAGCAGGGAGGCCCATCTTCATCAGGGGCCGGCCTTAGCTCGTCATACCATAGCTAGTACTCATTTGAGGGCCTATATGGGCTTATTGACCAGTTCCAAGCTCACACTATAGCCTCGTTTGACAGGTTAGCAATACAGATTGCGGACTCAGACGCACAGAGAGTCGCAGATTATGCAGAGATAAGGCGAGAGATCAAGCTATTGAGTGATCACATGGACAGGCAGTAAGGATCGTTCGACCCGGACACGGGTAACTGACGCGCAGCGACACTTATAGGTCTGGTATGGGTATGGGTTCGGGTGGTAGTACTTTTATGACATTATTATCATGCTTGTTTGAACAATTTACATTCTGTCGTTTGTTTGTTTGTTTGGTTGGATACTTTCTATGGCCGTGGGTGCCAAGACATTTCAGTAGGTACTTATTTAGCCCATTTGGGCAGGATATAGATGATTCCATACCCAATTTTCAGTAGAATTATGCTTGGTTGTTTGCAGTTTTATATTATCCATGTACAAAACAGGAAAACGGACGAAAAACAGGGGACACTCTGTCAAAATTTCGTTAACTCATAGGGAAGTATCTTTCTTTTTTTACCCACCATATCTCATTCAAATTTCATAATCAAACCAAAAGAAAGTCTAGGAAATTTTTTTGCAAATAACCAAACTAAAAATCAATTATAACAAAAAAAGTGAAAAGGTAAAAAAGAAGCTTTGTAATATTGAGAATAAAATTATGCAAAATATGGCGTTTATACCCAATTCTTCCGTTAGTGTGAGATAAACCTCATGCCATATAAATATTTTTTCGGAAGCATTGAGTGAGTCATATGTTTTGTGTGAATTAGAACTTGTTACAATTAGTCATTTCAAGAGCGCATGAAGCGTTATATATGGAAGAAGGTAATATCACTACAAACCCCTCAAACCATTCTCCAAATTACAAAACCGTAAACCAAAACCTTACATCTTTATTCCTCACAAACCGGTAAAATACAACACTGACCTTTTACCGACAGACCCTAAAAAACTGGAAATGCATTCTTTTGATTTCAATTTCCTTTGCTGGATACATTTCGCAAAACATAGGTGGCCTCCAGAACTTAGGGAGAGAGTTTTTCTCTTTAGCAATGAGGTGAGGAAAAAGTATCGCCAAGATGAACAAAGGCCACCATTTGGTGGAGTTTCCAAAAGCGCAATGAAAAGAAGAGAAAAAAGATATGAACGATACATAGGATGCGAAAACTGGTCCCACGAAGGAAGATGTAGAAAAAGTCAAACTCAGTCTCAACATGAATATACCGAACAAATGAGGGTGAGGGCTATTAGGCTCAAATCCGAATGATCCACTAGAGTTGGGGGTTATGTTTAGAGCGGGATTGAGGAAGAATTGATTCACATGCTCAACAAAACCGGTCTTGACGATCTGACCTTAAAAGAGTCACTACGTTTGTTTTAAAAAAAATCACAAAATGGGAGAAAGAAAGCTAACCATTGAAGACATCTTAAGATTCCCGACAATTAGCAAAAGTTTTATTTACCATCCTCATAAACCTAAACCCTTGATCCACGACGAAATACCTAATTTGACAAAGAACCAACCCATATTACCTTCCGATCTATGCAACCCTTCAAAAAGGTGGAGTTTTGAACTTGTTACAAGCTTATTTTTCATAGGTCACATTCTGACTAAGAGTGTTCACATACATACATCACAGGTATGATCAGATATATAAACCGAGTGTGAGTGAACATTGTGAGAATGTGACGTTTTGCATAAACAACAGCTCATAAAAATAAATCATCTTTTTATATATCACTACATATATTCCTATGGTTTAAGGATTGGTTATATTGTTCCTATTTTCTTAGAAATCTTTTGGGGATATTTGAAGCTGTGGTCTTTGCTATTATTAGAGAATATTTATAAGTAGCTTGCTTGAGGACAAGCAAGGTTCAAGTGTGAGGATGTTTGATGTACATAAAATTATACATCTTTTTAGCAACAAATAATCTCTAAAAACTGCAACTTCAATCAAATAAATTAGCTCAGAAGGTTACTTATCACACTAAAATGTAATTTCAGGTGAACACAAGCCTTAAACGAAGAAACAAGTGAAAAGATGAAGAAAAACGAAAGAAAACCCAAGAAAAACCTCAACCACGCCCCCGTGCTCCTAGACCACGCCCCCATGCTTTTGAACACAAGAAAAGACAAAAATATACAAGAAAAGACAAATACTGGACAGAAAAGCACGGGATCGTGCCTAATCAACCACGGGGTCGTGGTCACCTTTCAGATAAGACAAAAAAGAATTAGCACATGTCATTAAAAAGCACGAGGCTATGCTTCAGGAAGCACGCTCCCGTGGTGAGTCATCATGTACGATCTAACAGCATGTGACTGGACACCTGGACACGGGGTCGTGCATCATGAAGCACGGGGCCGTGCCTCCCTCTCCAGAATGCCTATAAATAGAGGCTTATGTTTCTCTCATTTGGTGTGCTTGAAGAAGATCTCTAAACGGGTTTCTCTTATAAAAACACCCACATTACACTCATATTGGAGATCTTGTGAGGAATTTGAAGGCTTGGAGGTTACCGTCATCATCCATCATCATCATTAAGAAGGGAGATTCATTCACATTAGGTTAGATTGTTCTAGTTTAATCATGTGTTTGTTATCATCATCTCTTTTTATGTTCATATCAATGCTCATCATGAGCTAAGCTCCATTTACCATCTATAATCTATAAAGAATCTTTGTTTTACTTGATGATTATGTGAAACATGTGGTTTAGTTTGGTATAGTACATGGTTATTTTTCAATTATCCATTGATGAAGAAATGTTTTATCACTTTAACTCAATACATCAAAGTTGATGATTAATAATCATTCATGTTAACTCATGTTCTTGGAAATTAGAAATGGTAAAAAGAATACTTTGATAACTTATTCAAGATAAAACATGGATCCTTATGCTGTACTTAGAAATGATGAGATATAAGCTATGATCTATTTCTCTAGTTTTGATAACTCTAAAATAACATTGTTAACAGATGTTAATGGAGTGTGTAATTATAATCTAATTAAATCAACCAAGGAGAGGTTGTGTGACTTAACGACAACCACTCGAAGTTGTTAGGATTGGTATTTGAGAAATCGAAGTTAAATTGACATTCTCGTGGTAGCATGACATTAGGAAATGATGGACTTTAAAATGCGCATGCTACTTTCTTTTATGTCATAGAATATGCTCACTTAGAAATGAGGGACTATTTTATCATATATTATTAGGAAAAGTTTATCACATGTTTATTTAATAATCATCAAGGAATAATGGAGTGAATTCTTGATCTTAGACGGTGAACCTTCATATAATTGAATTACTCACTTAGAATTTCTCTTCTTGTCACCTACTTTGGACATTGAATTTACTCATAAACACAGTTCTAAATACCAGAGTTAATGTAATCTTTTCACGGTATACATAAATGCCAACCATTCATTACATAAGTTTTAAGGTTTAAATAATATAAAATAAGTCTTTAAGTTCAAACATCATAAACTGAGTCTTCAGATGCCAGCTCGTTATTCTTTTATCATGTGACCCTCTTCAAGCTAAATGTCTCATCCTACTCACCTTCTTGCATACTAAAAGTCAGCTACGCTGAGTGAGTACCAGTTAATCAGACAGCATACATAGCATTCACATATATTTGTATCCGAAGACACGTAACGTATACTTAACTTACCTTTCCTTCATACACTTTCGCATTCTTACTTTATTACTTTCATACTTTACTTCTTTATTGCTTTATCTTACTAATACATACAAATGTATCTCTACTTTTTAAAGAGCATTTCTCCCTACTTCCATAAGTATTATTTGGGCTCAGTTCCCTTATAGCCTCGGATATTATTAGGGTATGGATCCCTTCTTCCTATAGTATTATTAGGGCCCGGTTCCCTTCTGTCTTGGATATTATTAGGGTTCGGTTCCCTTCTTCCCATACAGCCATACCATACATTTCTTTATATTTATATTTATAAAATTTCATACATACTCTCGATCTTTTCTATATCATTTATACATCATACATAAAACAATCACATATCATACACTTACCACTTAAGGTATGTGTACTAACTAATCACGTTGAGTATGCACACAACCCCGAAAACATAACAAGGAAATGGGGCTAGAAACTCACATGTATCCTATGCTTCTCAGAGTTAACTGTAATAACCCTACTAAGTTGTGCACGGCTAACTATGTAATATTTATTAGTATTAATTAACTACCTCTGACTATATCATAATTCTATATCAGTGTAACCCCTAACTATCGGGGGGCAGCGCCCATGGCCATGGCAGCGGGGTCTAAGGGCAGCAGCCCCTAGCAGGGTCCAAGCAGAGCCCCTGGCTTGGGTCGTAAACTTAAGTTTGATCCAATCTAATCAAATGAAAATTCTAATCGAATGACCATTCTAATAGAACGAAATTCTAATCGAATGACATATGTTGGTGCATGATGTCAGTAGTTCAGTATCTTGTGTTTTGTCTGTGTCTGTAATCGTTTTAGTTTGTTTAGTGTCGAATATTGTTTTACATGTCCGCTTAGGATGTAGGCGAACTTATGGATGTAGCGAAGTTATGACAACTTCGCCTAGCATGTTAGGCGAAGTTGTCGAGGCTTATATATACCTCAACTTCGGCTTTTGTGTTAGAGTTTTGCGGAACAAATTTTTTTTGTGATCTTGTGTATCACGTGTTGGCGATAAGAAATATATAAAGTTTACAGTATTATCCAGTGTGTTTGTTTTACCGATTCAACGTATTGCTTATCTTACACTCGTATCGTATTACGTGGGGATTCCGCACCCTCGTGTTACGAGATACTCCTGTGTAGATCCGGCTGGGAGCCTACAATTGGTATCAGAGCATTTTGCTCGTGATTGTGTGATTCGGGATTATCACATGGGTGTTAAGATCGTTACGTTTGACTATTCGCGGAACGAGTTTACGTTGAAATACCTCGTTTTTGTGTCTTGCCCATCTTCCCTCATCAAATATACCTCCAAATCACCCTCGCGTCCCTCGCAATCAACCCAACTAAAACCTGCAAAACCCGACGTTCATCAAGCAAAGTTGCCGTAACTAAAGGTAGGGTTTAAGCGAACTTATAGGATTTGGCGAAGTTGTTACTAGCGAACATAACAAGCTAGCGAAGTTGTTCAGCGAAATTAAGCCCTAGCGAAGTTAAACCTCAGCAAAATTAAAACCTCAGCGAAGTTAAACCTCAGAAGTTATACTACAGCGATGTTAGACTAAAGAGCGAAGTTATACTAACTTCGCTATAGCTGTTTCACAGAACTTTGTTTTTGATTCTTGAATCTCTATTTTTCAACAATGACTTCGATAAACATCACAGAACTATTAAAAATGGAGGTTGAAGCTGGTTCTGCAACTAAAGCTCCAAAACTACTGAAGGGTACTGATTTCGTCGCATGGAAAGATCGGTTTGAACAGTATGTGAAGTATCAAGATGCTAAGATGTAGGTTTGCATTCAAGAAGGGTACATTCCACCAACATCCATGTTTGAAGGTCGTGAACGGATTAAGAAGTACAGTAAGATGGAAGAGGATGAAAAGAAAATGTATGAGGCAAAGAGTAAAGCTCATGCAGCTATAACAATGGCTCTTCCACAAGAGATTCTTCTTACCTTCAAGAAATTCAAAACTGCTAGAGAGCTATGGGAAGCACTAGAAAATAGATATGAAGGTAATGTGGGAATACGTACTTCCAAGACAAAGCTTCTAAAAACCCAATTCTCTGTATTCAAGTATTTGAAAAATGAATCACTTGATGATATCATCACACGATATTATCATTTGATGACCGAACTAAATAATTACTCCATTGAATACAAGGAAGAAGAGGTAGTAGAGAAACTTCTTGATGCTCTCCCACCGAAATGGGAAATGTACACTGTTCTGATGAGAGAAGATAAAGATTTTGACAAGATTTTGGAAACAATGGTCAATAAGTTACAAAATTTTGAACTTAACATGGTTCGAAAGGAGACACCAACTGATCAGGTTTAGGATCCGGGAATGTATGGTGCGAAAGTCACTCCAAGCTCAAGTTCAAAATCAGAATCCACTGCCTACTACTCAAAGGGGGAATCAAACTCCGCTCCAGAAGGTCATGTAACCCTCAATATGGATGGTGACATATGTTTCGTAGCAGGTGGTAGTACTCCCTCAAAACCTCAGACTACAACTGGTAATTGCTCAACCAATGCTTCGAACAAGAACTACTCACAGATGCATATGAGTGTGAAATCAGCTGAACAACAGTTTGCCCTCTATGCATATTTCATTGCATCTTATGAGAACTATATCAAAGGTAAAATAGTCGACCCTACAACTTTGGATGAAAACTATGATCAGATTGATGCTGATGATTTGGAAGAGATGGATCTGCAGTGGCAGATGGCTATGATAGTAAGAAGGGTAAAGAGATTCATGAAGAAAACGGGTAGAAAGTTCGTTGGAGAAAGACCCGGGTTTGATAAATCAAAGGTTCGATGTTACAACTGTCAACAAAATGCTCACTTTGCTAAGGAATTTACAAATGAGAAAGTCGAACGAAGTCAGAACAGGCCTGCACAACAGAATGGGGGTGGTAGTGAAAACAAGGCTATGGTATCTCAACAAAACGGTGGATAGAACTGGAATATTCAAGTAGAGGAGGTGTTCGAACATGAAAATCTGGTAAACATCAAAACTGGAGGAGGTGACAAAGAAATGGGAGAAGATCAAGCGTACATGGCAAAAGTGAACGATCAGCTCTCTGAGGTAAGTTCTGAACTTCATTGTGAACAATGTGAAAACCTGTCTGATCAATTGAAAACATTAACTGATCAGTTTGTTAGTTTGGACACGCAATTTAAAAACTTAAAAGAAGATCATCACTATTCCAAAACTAAAGAAAACAGTTACTCGGTAAAAATAAAAGCTAGTGAAACGGATATCAGAAGTCTTAAAGCCGCCCTAGTTGAAAAAATACAAGTGATTGATCTTAGTTATGAAGTGTTAGAAGAAAAGACCAAACTAATTGCTGAAAAAGATAAACAGATAGCTGATTACCAGGTAAAAGTGGTGGAACTGAACAGAAAAATTGAACAATTTAGAAATTCTTCTGCGATGTTAGATCACATCATAAGTGTTCAACGTTCCCCGATTATCAAAGGGGGAATTGGATACTCTGGAGTTCCACCACCGTACAATAATAATATACATTTAATCCTAGTAATCAGCAATCTGAGAATGTTGAAATTAGTCAGACAGTTCCAATAAAAGTTTCTGCAAAAGAAACCAAAGTTAATGAGAGTGAAACAAGTAAGACAACTTCTAATGTCACTGGATCTGTCTCTAGTTCCGTCTCATCAAATTCTGACAAGTCTTCTGAATCTGATGAGATAGAAGAAAAGGTTGTGTTACTAAAACGTGGGGAGGAATATAAGCCTGATGAAAAGAAATCTTCCCTAAATCCGTTTGTCCCACCATATGTTAGACAAACGGGTAGTAACGCAACCTCGACATCTGCAACAACTGTTGAGACGAAAGTTCAAAACAGAAGTTGTTTCATATGCAACAAAGTAGGACACCTTGTCGCTGATTGTCCTATGAAACAGAGAAAATTTAGAAGTTTGAGGCCTCCGAAAACTGAGAATAAGACGAATACTAATTATGATGCTGGTAAGAATGTGAACACACCAAATTTCAATCATTGGACTAATCCAAGGTTTCAAAGAAATTAGTCTCGTTTTTCCCAGTAAACTACCAAACCAACAATTATAATTCAGTTAATTCACGAAGGTTTGAATGGCCTCATAGCCAGTCCTCTAGAAGTTTTCCTTTCAGAACTTACAAAAACTATCCTCAAACTGACTTTGGGCAATCAAGGTACTGGATACCGGATAACAGGTTTACTCAACCCAAGACCAGAAGATCTTGGGTCCCCAGATTTTAATCTATCTCTTTAATTATGCAGGAACAGTCAAACAAGGCTGTAAACAATATGTGGGTTGTTGACAGTGGCTGTTCCCGGCACATGTCTGGTAAAAAGAAATTGTTACGTGATTGGAAAGTTGTTCAAGGAAAAAGAATAAGTTTTGAAGGAGAAAATGGAGGGAGGTTTACGGGCATTGATATGGAAGAAAGGATGGATACTCAGATGTTGATTGACGAAGAAGAGGGTTTCACGCATAACTCAAAGGGTGAAGATAAAAGACAAACCGTGGATTGTGCTGAGAAGAAATTATTCGTGCTTAAGAAGGTTGATTCTTTTGATAATTTTGCCGATCTTTTTACTAAAGCGTTTGACCGATCCCGTTTTCAAAATCTTGTTGAGCTTAATGGGATGATCAATCCCGAGTAACCGTGTTTTCTCTATTTTTATTATTATTAAAACAAAAAAAAACATCATTATCGCTTAAAATTATGTCGGTTGCTCAAGTTTGAAGGACATATCCAAGGATATGTTTGGTCCTTACTTCTACGTGTAGATTATAAGGATAGCCATTAACCAGATGACTGAAAGCGACCGGGGCGGTTTATGATGGGTTTTTATTCTTTCACTTAAAATTAGTCGTTCATACTTAGTTAGAAGGACACATACTTGTATGTGGTTGGTCCGGCGGATCCATTGGATCTTCAGGATAGCCGTTTACCTAAAGACTTTGATTTGATCGGGGCGCTAGAATTTTAAAATTTTTTTGGGGAGATGATATAATTTTTCAAGTCTATAACTTCGTAAGAAATTTCAATACGGTGTTTAAAAGAAAATTGATCCAACCTTGGAAAGTGATAGATAAACTGATTTTGTGTGCTTAACTGGTGAAGTAATTAGGCCTAAAAGACTCTCGAACAGTCATTGTATGTAATGGTAGCTTTCTATGGTGCGTAAAAGTAGAAGTGATACAAACTAAATCTTCTCGATTTAATGTGGAGAATAATTCTGAGTTGTGTATGTATCCATATACATCATTCCGAATGATAGGCAGAAAAGTGATTACCCAGTCATACACGAGCCCGTGAGTGGTCTGATTCCCAAGAAGATAGTATTATGTAATCTGCAGTGATCCAGATTCGGGACTTGCAGGTATATAATGGTCTTTAATTCAATAAAAAAATTATTATAGTTGAGCCTTTGAAGCTAGTCTCGTTATAAATATCAAGAAAGAGGCAAGAAAGAATATTTTCTAAGTATAAGAAAGAACAGGAAGACGACTCTGATGATAGACGTGTGCTCATAGATTAATCAGACACTGTGGGTCGAAGTCAACTCGGGGTGACTTGGGGAAAGCCAAATACGCTTTGAGAATAGATAGGAGGCATCACAATCTCTCATGTGATGTCCATCTAAATTTTGAGCTTAATTGAACCTAATCCGTATCACTAAAGTGATGAAAACCATACTAAGTTTTATACCTGCCTACAACCTGCTTCTTTATGTTATAATACCGCTGAACATGAATCTGAGTGACAGCCGCTTAATCAGTATGATTCCTGTTCGGATATTTTCAAAAACATGCAGGATTTCGTCAAGACTGAAATTTGATCCCGTCAATGTTATTTTACGTCTTTCTATTTTATACGATTTTATTTGTTTATATTAGTTGTGTATAAAATAAAGTATTGGGTTTTTCATAAAGTATAAAAGGAAGACAAGAGTCAAAATCGGTCAAACTTTCACTCTTAAAACCCTCGGAGAAATTTATCTAAGAATCATCTTTGTTCAAATCTGGCTCTGGAACGTTTTGTTGCCGAGCGGTAATGGATAAGTACTTGGCATCTCAGGGGGAGAGTAGCTGCAAACGTGATGAGCTGAGAACAAAGAAAAGACAAGATATAGACAATGATCCCAATGTATCGAAAGATGCAGGTGGTGAGCTGCCAAGAACTGAACAAACTCTTAGAGCCTCCACATCTCAGGGGGAGTGTGCTGGTCCGTCAGGCGGTGCAGGTGATGAGTCAGTGTTTGTAGATGAAGAGGATGAGTTGGGAAATGATGAGGATGAGTTAGTTGATGATGTGATGCGGTTAGTGAGATCGAGAAAATCGGGGATCAGATAGAGATTGAAAGTAAGTTAGTTGAAGGAGAGTATCAAAGAGGAAAAAGTTTGAGTTACTAAAGCTTCAGAAGGGGAAGCTAGTCGATGACAAGGATCGAGGTATGAGGGCTTTTGGTAAGCTCTGGATGGTAATGAAGTATAAGCTAATTCGTTGCTAGAAAGAGGTTCCGATGAAGATGATGCCCAAGAATGTGTTAAAGGATCTAAAGTGGTGGTACGTTGACTGCCAGACTGCTGAAGCTGTTATGGAAGATGAAGATGAACAAGAGATTCTGAGAGTGTATGATCCCATGCACTTGGTTAATTTGTCTCAAGCTGATTTGCTTGTACTTAATGATAAGAAGATTTTCTATATTCCTGCGTGGAAGGATGAAGCAAAGAAGTACCAGAGGGTGGTCTCCGTCTGTGTGAGACAGGGCATTCATGCTTGAAGACGATGGGTACGAGATTTTTGGATTAAAAGACACGAGAAAGAAGATAGAGATATGAAGCTACTGCCAAGGGGGAGTCTGTTGGTGCATGATGTCAGTAGTTCAGTATCTTGTGTTTTGTCTGTGTCTGTAATCGTTTTAGTTTGTTTAGTGTTGAATATTGTTTTACATGTTCGCTTAGGATGTAGGCGAACTTATGGATGTAGCGAAGTTATGACAACTTCGCCTAGCATGTTAGGCGAAGTTGTCGAGGCTTATATATACCTCAACTTCGGCATTTGTGTTAGAGTTTTGCGGAACGAATTTTTTTTGTGATCTTGTGTATCACGTGTTGGCGATAAGCAATATATAAAGTTTACAGTATTATCCAGTGTGTTTGTTTTACCGATTCAACGTATTGCTTATCTTACACTCATATCGTATTACGTGGGGATTCCGCACCCTCGTGTTATGAGATACTCCTGTGTAGATCCGGCTGGGAGCCTACAACATATTCTAATCAATTAACAGATTCTAATCGAATGGCTGATTCTAATCGAATGATAGATTCTAATCGAATGGCAATTCGATTCAATTATTTTTCCCATTCGATTTGATTACTTTTCCCATTCGATTCGATTACTTTTTATTAGAATCTGATTTTATTATCTTCACTTTCCATCCTTTCTTGTCTACTCGTTTTACCCGTCTTGCATAATAAATGAGCCTAGGACTTTAACCATATCGTTTCCTTGCCTTAACTTGGTTCAAACGTTACCTGTTTGTCCCGTATTATTCCAAACATCTCATTTACGTTCAAGTTTATATTTTTCTTGTATAAAAATGCCCAATTTGCCTTGGTATCAAATCTTAGGGCAAACCGACCTCATAAACTCAACCTTTAATTTAAAAACGTACCTTTTTGGTTTGGTTTGTTTCGGCTCGGATTCAATACGTGAATCCAGAACTCTTATTGTTTAATGATATGGAACACGAAACCATCTTTCTTCGGCTCGGATGTAGGTCCAAATGATGAGCGTGTTTGTGTGTGTTTTTGAGTGTGTATAGAGGCTAGAATTTGGAAATGAAGGTTTTAGGGAGGTTTAAATGAGTAACTTTATTTAATCTTTTATTGTTTAAATCCACACTCTATTATTTTATTTAATTTAACTAAATAATAGCACACCATTAAGTAAACGAATTTTCTCTTATTTATTATTATTAAAAGTAGGATGTTACATAACTCTTTATAGGAGAATTATAGCAAACTAGTAACTTTATTAATTAATAATCATTTTCAATTGATTAACAAACAAATAAACAAAATCAAACATGAAAAATAAACAAGAAATCTATCTAATCTAATCTAACTATATTATCTAAAGAAAACCTTTTCCACATTGCATTCAACTATAAACTCCACATAGAATGTCAAGAAGATGTCATGTCGGCTATTTTCGATTATATCATGGCCCATGATCCGTTTTCTTATTATAACCCATGACCCATTTTTCATAGCAGTAAGACTTTGCAAATTTTTAAAAAATAAATTATTGTGTGATACGGGTCTTGAACCCAAAAGTCACATTTCAAATTAAAGATACTTACCAACTCCACTTAAATGGTAATTGTATTTGATTTTTTCACTTAACATATATAAATATGCCTTCTCTTTAAGTATATAGAAACAAAATTATATTTAATAGTTGATCTTTTCATAATGCACAATATAAAAATTGTGTAATATTCTAGCGATTTATATCTTCTTCTTTTTTTTCTTATTCTTATTGATCAAAATCAAATAATTATTATGTGTTTAATTAAAATAATTATGTAAAATTATATGTTTTATATAAATACGACATTTACAATTCATTAAAATATACAACATACAAATATATATTACGTTTTCTTTATTTTCCATTCGTGTGTAATACGGGTAATTAACCTAGAATTTAATTAAAAAAACAAAATATAATTAATTAAAAGAATTAAACAAGAAATAATTATTGGAAAATGGATAATTAAAAAACAACTAAATATTTGGTGGAAAAAGACAACTATATAATTAAAATTAGAAAAAGACATTTAATTACTTGGTGGAAAAAAATATATAAGATGTACCATACCCACATTCTGGATCGAATACACAACGTCATTAAAGGAAAAGGTCAACTTTACCACTAAGACGTTAACATACTTTGTCTTTAGTTTTCGTTGCTTTTCTAATGGAATCAGTTTTTAAATACCTATGGGTTCGTTCGATTTTTGGTAACATATTTCGCATATAAAAAAAAAGTTATAGGTTCGCTTGACCCGATTTCTTGTAAATAGCTCCGCCCATGCTTCGTTGGTGTATACCATGGATCGATGTAGGTGACAAGATGGAGGTTTAGGAGATTTGTAATTTGCCAATTTATCACTAATAATGTTTTCAATTTTAAACAGTTGTTTCATTTTTATGTAAAGATATGTTTTAACTCATAATTTATAAGCCATTTGAAGTTCTAAAAGACCAAGTGGTGAGTTATAAACCACGTGTTTATTTTGTCTTTATTTAGGAGTAAATTGTCATTTTATAGTTGTAATAACGTTTAGATAATGATGGTTCGACAAAGATGTTCGGGCATAAACGCATAAACAATGTTAAAGTAGATAATTTCATAAACGACACTTAGCGCACCACGAACAAGAACGTGACCTAGTTAGCAAGACCATTCAAGGACGGGTCACACAGATTATGACGTCGATCTGTGGGTGTTTTTAAGAGGCATTTATGTTGGGATGGACCTCCAAGGACTAAGTTGTGTGGGTCTCTTTTGAGGTTTTTTTTCACTTTCTTCTGGAATTTGTGTGGACATATCATATAATAAGTGAAATAAAGCGTTAAGCTTTTTATGGGTGAGAAGTAGATCCATGCTACACCTCGTTTCAGGGCCTGGGCGTGTGACCAATTGTTGGTATTTGTTTTGTAAATATATCAGAGTCGCATTTTATTTTTGCGGAAAACTTTGTTTGTAGTAAAATATTTATTTATTTTTGAAAACTTCTCGGATATTAAATATCCAAGGGCTTGCAAATATAATATTAATTTGTTATGACGTATTCTCGGATAGTGAATATCCAAGTGTTTGATTTATAAATTGGTAAACCAGTTTACAATATTTTATTAATTAAAAACTAAGTCATCTCTACCTTGAGAGCGTTAAATTCCATGAGTGACTCTAATCCTTTCTACGTGTACTATACTTGCTAGCCTGAAATGTTGGGAAAAATACGTCAGTTATATACCGGTAAACACGTTGACACAAAATATTTTATTACTTAATTATCCCCTCGAGACATAACTTAGGTCTCAGCCTAACTTAGCTTAGGAAATAATCAAGTTCTGAAATCTGAATAACAATTACAAACTCTAGCTCTACTCGAAACCGCTTCGCAAACACCGCAGCGTTCGAGATTACTTAGTTACTACCAATATACACAATATAATCCTCACTCGAACATTACTTAGGTCCGGCCTAACGCGGGGGAGACATTATCAGGCGTGGTGCGGTGTGGCCCCTGTCTAACCACTTATGAAAGGATCCAGACAAACGTATACGATAGCCTGAGGGCCAGCAATTACCTTTGTTTAATACGTTTTAGCGATACATAATCTCATGTAAACAATCAAAGACAAAATTTATAAAGTTGTAAAGAGTTTGAACGTGTTCACGCATGTAAAGAGTTTAGACGTATTCACACCTGTAAAGAGTTTAGACGTATTCACCCTTGTTATGATCAATATAGCTCACTGATTTATGCTTGAACCTTACCTCAGACATATATATTACAAGAATAACCTTTTATAAATACTAGATCAACGATCCAGCTTCAGACCTTTAGTCTGTTTCGCATAGCTTTAACCTTGATATATCATTTTCTTTTGTAAAACATTTGGACATTTAATCCCTATGTTTAATTATCATATATATACTACGTTTCTTCTTCATGAAGAAACGACCTTTGTTTATGTTTCTTTTTTAAACAAGAATATTAATTTATCAATAACTCTTGTATATAAAAGTTTATGTTTCTTAATCACGAATAAACACTATTTATGACTATCATCCTTTGTTTGTAAAATCTTATGTCTCTTAATAAAGAAAAAACAATATTTTAACTATACATTTACATTATAAACTTTATGTTTCTTAGTTATAAAGAAACACTATTTTGTCTATATCATTGACTTATAAAGTACTATATTTAACTTATAATCAATCAAGGTTTATGTTGTACACTCGACTAGGGTCTAAGCCATATAATAATAATAAAATAATAACTTAAGCAGAACCCCTACTTCACATGGGTATTTGCAGTCAAATGCCTAAGCTTGAACAAGCAAAACTTCTACTATGACTAAACCGTCAGAACTTTGGGGCTTGGTACACACTACGAAGCTTAGCACGCGAAACGATGCTAACTACGTGCAAGTGAAAGTGTTTGGTGTTAGGAGGAATGTGTCGTGGACCGCCCTTTTTATAATCATTTTTGTGCTCCTTCGCGTAGCGCAAAGGAGAAATAATCGGTTCATTCGTGTAGCGTGAACTTTAAAATGATGAGTCATCGCGGGGCTGCCACATGGCGCTATGTGGTCTGCCACGTGTTGCCACGTATCTACATGTGTCACTCATGCATAATAGCTACTTCGCGTAACGCGAAGCAGTCACGGGTTGGTTCTTTGCGTAGCGTGAAACCGTTCAATCTTGGATTATGTGTTTTGTCTTTTGCGTAACGCGAAGGGTCAGATCTTTGTCCATTCGTGTGACACGCATGATAAAAAATTCAGATTTTTCACTTTTGGTCCTTGAACTTTCATGTAAGGCCCCGTTCCCGGTGCCCTACATTGGTGTTGGATTTACTCATAAACACAATTCTAAATATCAGAGTTAAATTAAACTTTCGCAGAATGAATAAAACTTTAATCTTTCGTTACAAAACATTCAAACTTGTCTTTAAAAACATAACATAAAAATATCGTATATGACAAATCTTCAGATGCCAGCTTCCTCACTTCCTGCCATGTGTCTCCATCAAGCTAGCTGTTTCAGTCTATTTACCTGCGTGCATACTAAAAGTTAGCTACGCTGAGTGAGTTCTAGTTAAAACAGGTAACATACAATACATCCACATACTTAATATTATGTTTCTGGAGATACATATTTCTTACTTAACCTGTTCATTCTTTCTTTCACACTTACATTCTTATATATTTTAAGAGCATTTCGCTCTATAACATTCGCAGATATTGTTAGGGCTTGTTCCCTACATTCACAAATATTTTTAGGGTCTGCTCCCTACATTTGCAGATATTATTAGGGTTTGTTCCCTGCATTCGTAGATATTATTAGGGCATGTTCCCTACATTTTCACAACCATACATTCATACGATTTCATACATACCATGCATTATCATTTACACATATTTTATACACAATTACATATTCTGACACTTACCTTCCTTGGCGATATGTGCAATATCAGAAGATCGTTCACGTACCGAAAAACATTCATTCATAACCTCCATAACTATCACATATATCATATATGATATACACTCACCACTTAAGGTAAGTGTATTAACTATTCACATCGAGTATGCACACAGCCCCGAAAACATAACAAGAAAATGAGGCTAGAAACTCGCATGTAAGAGATTTCTTTCAGAGTTAATGGTAACGCATTTCCTTAATTGGGCGTGGCTAACTCTATAACAATTACATGTATCAATTAACTAGCCGTATCCATATCATATTTCTAGGTTACTGTAACCGCTAGCTATGGGGGTCCGGGGGCAGCGCCCCTGGCAGCAGGGTTCAAGGGGCGGCAGCCCCTAGCGGGGTCGAAGGGACAGAGCCTCTGGCTGGGGTTAAGCTGTCAGGTCAGCTTGGAAATATTTTATTTTCATTAATTAGTCTTTACTAAAAACCGCATCAGATAACCGAAGTTTAGTTATTTAATCAAATCATATCTTCATTTTAAATGTTACCTTTAATTATTAATTATTTACTTATTCTTATCTTAACCTAGGGATGGGCAAATTCGGGACTGGTACCGGTTGGTACCGGTACCGTACCGGTACCGGTACCGAAATCGGTACCGAATCGGTACCAACGTTTTAAGTTTCGGTACCGGTACCGGTACCGGTACGAGACCGGTATTTCCCGAGTTTTCCCGAAATTTTACTTTAAATACCGGTACCGAACCGAATATTTCGGTACCGGTACCGGTACCAAGAATTCACGATTTTCGGGACCGGGATTTTCGGGACGGGGACTGGTCACATTTCCCAACTTAATTACTCGCAATCTAGTTCCATTACACAAACCGTTCTTCTGATTCATATTCCTTAGTAACGTTCCCAACTTAATTACTCGCAATCTAGTTCCATTACACAAACTGTTCTTCTGATTCATATTTCTTAGTAACGTTATTGTCACATCGACTTTTAGAACCAATCTATGAGTCAAAATAATTTTGGTCTTTTTGATTTTATTTAGCATAATGTGTTTTTGAAAATTTTAGTTCAAATTAAAATCTAAAAAAATAATTGGTATGATCTTAATTAAAAACCAAAAAATTGATTTTTTATATGGAGCACAACTAAATTTGTTAATTTTGTTGCTAAGTATGGAAACAATATAAATTGAATAAACCAGATATAAGTAAAAAATAAGGAGAAATATCTTTGCGCCTCTAATTAACATAATTTATTCGTATACACTTTTTAATTAAAAGATATATTTTAATTGGTTTTAAGAAAATAAAATAGTATGGATAACTGAAAATTATGTTTCGTATCAATTCTAAAAAGAAAAGAGAAAAAAAGAAATATGCATTCATAGATTCAATGTTATTAAAGATTTGTTTATCAAAGAGGTATAATGTAGTTAATAATAAAAATATTAAAAATCATTTATAATTTTCTGTTACAGGTGCCTAATTTTTAGGTAATAACGTATTAATTTTTATTTACTATATTTTAGTTAATAAAAAAATTATACTTTAATACAATATAGTGTATTAACGCGTTTAAAATTGTAACATCCCGAAAATTCAAGAATAATATTTAATGTTATACTTGCGTCGGGTGAATTATCTGAGTTAGTGGGATAATATGATAATATGATAATAAAGCTTAGGGGGTAGCGGGCTTGGTTAATAGAATTAAAGATGGACCAAAAAGAAAAGATGGGCCTTAGGTCTATGGGCTTAAGGGAGTATAAATACCCCTTAAACCTTCAGGTAACGAATCAGGCGATTCGTTACTCACCAATTCGCCAAGTTCCAATAACGAATTGAAATAATGAATTGGATGGTGTTCGTTACATCATAATTAGGCTAACGAACTAGGAGCGAACCAAGTAACGAATCAGGAGATTCGTTACTCACCAATTCGCCAAGTTCCAATAACGAATTAGATGGTGTTCAGGTAACGAATTGGAATAGCGAATCAGGTCATGATCAGACAACGAATCAGAATGACGAACCAGGTTAACGAATCAGCAAATCAGACCTTGAATGATAACGAATTAGGCCGTGTTTTGATAACGAATTAGGCTTAAATCGTTATGGAAAACAAGGTGGCGAATTAGAAAATGATTTAAAATTCTAATGGAAAATGTGTTAAGATGGTTAATGTAAATAAAATTTTTCCAAGCTGACCTGGCAACTCGACCCCAGCCAGGGGCTCTGCCCCTTGGACCCTGCTAGGGGCTGCCGCCCCCAGAACCCCGCTGTCAGGGGCGCTACCCCCGAACCCCCGTTCGTTGAGGGTTGTAAAAAGACTAGAAACGCGATATAGATAGTAGTAGTTAATTGATATTTGTAATCGTTATACAGTTAGCCGTGCCAGCTAAAGAAAGGATTAACTATTATCAGTGAATGTAACCGGGTTCAGGTGAGTTTCTAGCCCCATTCCTTGTTATGTTTTCGGGGCTGTGTGCATACTCGATGTGATAGTTAATAAGCCTACCTTAATTGGTAAGTGTATGCCATGTATGGTTTATATGTTATCTATATATGTCTTGAATGAGAATGAAAGCTTGTCGGTCCGTGAACGATCTTTGGATATTGCACTTGTTGACGGGTTATAGATATATATTTGAATATTGTATGTAATGTAAAGATGATTGCTTGTCGGTACGTGAACGATCTTCGGATATTGCACGTACTGACAGGTTATAGATATAGATTTGAATATTGTATGTAATGTAAAGATGAAAGATTGTCGGTACATGAACGATCTTCGGATATTGCATGTATTGCCAAGAATAGTGATTGTCTCCTTATATGGATATTAAATAAGAAATTACGTACAGAGTTCCTTCTATGGATAATATGTATAGAATGTTCCTTTAATGGGAAGCATAATGTTCCTTTAATGGAAAGTACAGTTTTCCTTTAATGGAAAGCATAGCGTTCCTTTAATGGAAAGCATAGTGTTCCTTTAATGGAAAGCATAGTGTTCCTTTAATGGAAAGCATAGTGTTCCTTCTATAGAAATATATAGGATGTTCCTTCTATGGAAGTATATAGAGCGTCCTTCTATGGAGAATTTATACAGAGCGTCCTTCTATGGAATATATATATAGCATGGGCAATAGCCATGGTTCTTTTAATAGATATTATGTGACGTTCCTCTTATGGATATTATACAAGGTTAAGATATGTATGTATGTAAGATATGTGTATGTATTGTATGTCACCTGATTAACTAGAACTCACTCAGCGTAGCTGACTTTTAGTATGCACGTAGGTGAATATGATTAAAGAGCTAGCATGAGGTTGGCACATGGCACGGATTGAGCGGCTGGCATCTGAAGATGAAAGAAATGGTGTTTTAAATATGATGTTTATTATCACGGTTCTCTTGGCGTTGAAGCTGCACGTTTACAAAAAAAATGCATACTTAAAAATTTTAAAGGGTAACTAAAAAATATGAAAATAACTAACCGTTTGAAATCTTCTTATTGGAAAGCGTTGATTGTCCAAAAATTACCTTTTCTTTAATTTTGAAAACATCTGTAATAGAATATAATATGGTTAGCATATGAAAAAGATGAACAACATAAATATAAAAACAGAATTTTATAGAGCATGATGTTACAATTTTTCTTACATAATGAATGATTTTAAAACATAAAATAAAAAAAATTAGAAAACCAGGAAACCAAATACTATTAACTTTAGTGACAATTGTAGGTTATTTATATTTGGTGTTCATAAATATATTAAAGACATGAAAATTAGAAATATTACACAGGAAACAACAATAACACAACTTACTCTACTGGATATGAAGACTCTCAGCTAACTTGAATCCACATAGATGATCAGAAATTCATTTATGTAAAAGTATCTAACTCACCAATATATTTCTAGAATAGTAGCCCATGTTACACATGGGTTGAAAATATATAAACAACCATATACATATAGACAACCATAAAATTTCATAACTAACATATTAAACCAACAAAAATATTTAACATAAGTTTGTAACCAAAATATTAAACATTTAGACTGTATACATAAAAAGTTAATACTTACACAAACTTACTATACACCTAAATTAAAAAACCAAATGAAGATACGAACTTGTTATAATCATATTAGCCCACCATTAACTTCTTCAATATTTTACAAAAAAAAAAATCGTTTTACTTCACAATCTAAAAAATAAAATAAACCATAACAGCCTGATTAAATATACAGCTAAAGTTTTTAAGGTATTATGAGTTTCATTTCAACATTAATAAATAAATAAAGGTATATTTTATTATAAATTATTTGTAATTAAACTTTTGTTTTATTTCAATTCAAAGACCATTTAGTTAAATGTATTAAGTTAAATCCTACTATACTATTAAAACAACTGAGATTGGGTCCACATGGCTCTTCTCTATTGGTCCATTCCCTTTGTTTCTAAATATGTCCTATACTTCTCTAATTTTCTTAACATTTAAATAAATCAAAAAGAAATTCAATTACCAATAATTAATGTAACATTTAAGTTTAAGAATAAGAATATAATTACAATTCGAATATTCTAATATTACATTACATGGTTTCCTTATGAGTCTTCTAATATTCAATTCCGTTTAACAAATCCTACTATACTATTAAAACAATTGAGATTGGTCCACATGGTCCTTCTCAATTGGTCCATTCCATTAGGAAACCAAATATATTCTATACTTCTCTAATTTCATAACAATTAAATAAATCAAAAAGAATTTTAATTACCAATAATTAATGTATCCATTTAAGTTAAAGAATAAGAATATAATTACAATTCCAATATTACAATACATGGTTTCCTTATGAGCTTCTAATATTCAATTCCTTTTAACCTAATCACCCAAATCACTCTTTCACTTCGCCATTATTTTACATCTATCCGATGATGATTTAATTAGATCCTGCAATTGTAATCGACCTTGGAGTTTGCCTAAATTAGTGTGATCAACGATAAAGTAAGGCTCCATTATTTGAAGACAAAAATTGATCTGATTTCAGTAGATCCATAACGATGTACCTGCTCAGCATCTGGAAGTATATTGTCAATCATGTCTTCACATCCATGGCTGTTTTCCCCGTCAATTGACGTTTTTTCAGGGTCACTAAACCATCAGGTTTGTATGGTTAAACGATTTATTAATTTAGATTACTAAATTAGGTTAGTATGTTTAATGTTTAATTGTTAAATAATTGTTAATTGATATTGTTAATTGATATGTTTCATTTATATTACTAAATTTTATTTGACATTTTAATTTTAACTAAATACGGTATTTACAATTTTTAGACTTTAAATCAAGTATTTACATAAAAAACCCAGACATTTACTTTGCAAACCTTTTAAAACTTACACAATCAATTAACTTTGTATATTTGGTAATAACTAATTATTATTTGTTAAACTAGTTGTTTTGTTTTAAAACTGAATGCAATAACATCTCCGGGTTTATATTTCTATTTATTTTGTATATTTTTATATAAACATTTTTATATAATAAAAATTTATAACTTCTAAAACTTACAAAATCAATTAACGTTGTATATTTGGATACAACTAATTCTTAGTTGTTAAATTAGTCGTTTTGTTTTTTTTAAAATGAATGCAATAACATATTCCGGGTTTACATTTATGATTTATTGTATATTTGTATATAATAAAAATGTATAAACTTTTATTTTGAAAAGCATTTACTATTTTATATATTAAAAGTCTTTGTATTTTTAGCTTCTATGATATTTCATATAACTTTAAAATATATATTTTTCTTTAATTCAAATGTTAATTTAATTATTAAACTATTATATTTGATTTATATAGCTATCTTAAATATGGTATACGGTAAATTCTTTAATTTCATTCAACAATTTGAATTTTAAATAAGTAGATATCTATTTTTAATTAAATCAATATGAAATCATTTTTACATTAGCACCGTTTGACTACTAATAACAGTATTAATTAGATAAATTATAGGTTTGAACTTTCCTTTTTTTGTTGCATATGTAAAAATTCAATTTTATATGAAACTGATTACCTTGAATGCAATTGAAAATAATAATTCTTCTTTAATTAACTAACCAAAAAAAATTATGCGTATTTAATATAACACATATTAACTTTTCAGTATAATCAAAAGTAAATTATTTAAATTTTCTGTATTCATTAAAGTTTTCATTTATGCTAATTAAAAAATGGTCAGATATAATAAATGAAAAGTTTTTTGACATTGAAAACTATTAAAAAACTTCAAAAGATTATTGCAAGAGTGGTCAATTTCGGTTTTGAAAAACAAAAATAAATAAATGTAAATATTATTATAAAAAACTTTCCATTTTTTTTATAAGTTTACTAACTAAACAATATACTATTAACTTTAATTATCATGAAATTATTGTCAAGACTCTAGCATCATTAACTTATTTAACAATAAATTCATTAGATAATTCTTTTTTTCAATTTTATACATTAATCTTGACATTTATGTCTAATGAAAATTAGTCAAATATAAAAGATGGAAAGTTTTTATTTTCTATTTTGTTTATTAGTTTATTTTTTAATTTCACCAGAATAATTTAGACGAATCGGTAATTCTTGACATTTATGCCTAATTAAAAATTGGTCAATCGTAAAAGATGTAAAGTTTATTGAGATTGGAGAATATTAAAACTAAAAAGAGTGGTCAAATTAGGTTCTTATAAATTAATGTGTAAATGATTAGAATGTATCATTAAATTAAAGATGATGAATATTTTTAAAATAAATAAGCAATTATAGTAAATATCTAAGATTTTCTAAATATACATTTGAAACAAGTAATACACCACATATTAAATTGGTCAAATAAATAAATGTGTTTTTAATCCAAAACTTATTAACTTTCAAGTATTATCAAAAATAAATTATATAAAATTTCCGGTATATATTAAATATGTCGTTTATGCTAATTAAAATTTGGTAAAATATAAAAGATAGAAAGTTTGTTGAGATTGAATACTACTAAAAACTAAAAAAAGATTGTTGCAATAATGTTCAATTTTGAAAACAAAAATAAATAATTGTAAATATTATTATAAAAAACGTTCGATTTTTTGGAAGTTCAATATAATTGTTAAAACTTTCAAGATAAGATTCAAAAACTTTAACACCGAGAAAATAAAGATTGTGATTCATATAAAAACGAAATAATTTACATGAATTGTCTAAGCTACATAAAATAAAAAATGATAGAAAATTAATAACTAAAATACATTAGTAATGACCAAAACAAACATAATAAAACTACTCTCCATCAAATACTTTTTCCATGCAATTAGCCAATCTACCAATTTGGGCCGCCATAAATTGAAATTATTTAAAATAAATTAATGTTAGATATACTGAACTATTAAAAAATAAATTAGTAATAATTATCAATGGATGAAACAAAGCTTGTGTGGGCAGTCGATGTATTTGTAAGTAGACATATTTGCACCGAGTGAGGCTTACTGAACAATCAAAGATTTATTCTCGGCAAGCCAAACATCATGCTTAGAAATGCAAGGTGTAACATCCTAAATATTATAATGTTAAATAAAGAAAGTTACGTTTAGTGATTTCGCGTTGTTAATTAATTAATATCGAGTAAAGAACGGATCATGGACTTAGATTAATTAAGGTGGGTTAAATGGGAATGGGCCTTAGGTCCATGGGCTTTAAGGGATATAAATATCCCCTAAACCAACCTAAAACCCTAAACCCTCATTTCTTTCCATCCTAATCTCTACACACTCAAAAACACACACATCCTCCACCTCACACGGCCGCGAGAGAGAGAACGGGATCCGAGACCAAAATCAAGCCAACCATTATTAGATCTTCGATATACGAGCTGGATACGAGATAACCACGCAAACCGAACACATAATGGTAAGATTTCGATCTTAAAGTTCATGTTTTTATAGACGGTTTGCCATGAAACTTGAAACGATAATAGATCGGATCTAAACGAAGCGTAAAGAAGCAAACTTGATGCTAGGACGAACCTAATAAACCCTTAAACATGTAAGGTTCGTTTAAGATAAACCGTAGATCTTGTATTGAACGTTTCTGGAATTAAAGGTCCAAACTTTACGTGTTTTCGGGTCAAATCTTAACCAAAAACGACCATAGGAATGACCGCGGGTTAGTCAAATACCATACCCATGGATTTCTCGGTAAAACGATGATGATTTTGGGGATTAAGGATGAACAGCGGCGGCTGCTGCACAAGTTCGCCTACAAGCGAACTTCGCCTGCAAGCAATTTCGCTTGCACGCAAGTTCGCCTAACTGATAACTTCGCTGATTAAATAAGTTCGCTGGCCAACTTCGCTTGTTGACAAATTCGCCTATGATTAACTTCGCTGGACCCCAAGTTCGCCCCTGACAACTTCGCCTGGAATATGTTCGCCTAGGGTTAACTTCGCCGAACACTAATTTCGCTTAACAGTAAGTTCGCTTAATGTTAAGTTTGTTTATTGTTAAGTTCGCTTAATGATAAGTTCGCTGGAGTTAGCGAATTAGAAAATAATTTAAAAACCTAATGAAAAATGTGCTAAGACAGTTAATGGAAATAAAATTTTTCCAAGCTGACCTGGCAGCTCGACCCCACTGCCAGGGGCGCTGCCCCCATACCCCCGTTCGTTGTGGGTAGTAGCTAAGACTAGAAAGGTGATATGAGTAGTGGTAGTTAATTGATACATGTAAATATTATACAGTTAGTCGTGCACAGCTCAAGAAGGGAATAACGATTAACGGAGAGCGTAACAGGATTCAGGTGAGTTTCTAGCCCATTTATGTGTTATGTTTTCGGGGTTGTGTGCATACTCAATATGGTTGTTAATACGCTTATCCTAAGAGATAAGTGTATGCCTTATGTGAATAATGTGAAAGGTCTGAATGATTGCTTGATGGTACGTGAACGATCTTCGGATATTGCACGTACTGTCAGGTTGTAACGCTATGTATAAGGTAAATATGATATGTATGCTTATGTGTATGAACGTGATAAAGTTAATAAAAGAAGGAAAGGATGGTTGTATGGTTGTATGGTTACGAAAAGGGTACCGAGCCCTAATAATACTCGAGGTATGATATATGGTTGTATTGTAACGAAGAGGGAATCGAACCCTACTAATATTCGAGAACTAAGGAACCGAACCCTACTAATATTCGAGGAAAGAGGGTACCGAGCCCTAATAATACTCGAGGAAGGAGGGTACCGAGCCCTAATAATACTCGAGGAAGGAGGGTACCGAGCCCTAATAATACTCGAGGAATGTAGGGCGTAATGCTCTTTATAACGTAAGATAGGTAAGCAAGTTAGTACAAAAGAAAGTATGAAAGTATGAAAGTATGAATGAATAAAGATAAGTTTGTGTGTATTGCATAATGTACGATTAACTAGAACTCACTCAGCATAGCTGACTTTTAGTATGCACGCAGGTGAGTAGGATGAGGCAGCTCGCTTGAGGGGACACGTGGCATTGAATAAGAGGCTGGCATCAGAAGGCTCAAGACGTGATATGTTTTAATTACTTTGTTTTTTGAAAGACAAGTTTTTGTTTAAGACAAGTTTTGGATTGTTACGAAATGTTTTATGAAAGTTTTTAATGTTCCGCGAATGTTTTAATTAACTCTTATATTTAGAACTGCGTTTATGAGTAAATCCAACACGAAAGTAGGGCTACCGGTAACGGGGCCTTACAAGTTGGTATCAGAGCAAAGTTCGAGAGATTTAAGCATCCTACATGCTTAGACTCGAACAGAGAATGGGATTTAAGTAAGAAAAGAAAGAAGATGCCAGTTCAAGAATGCCATGTGTCGCTCATGCAAGATCAGTAAAGGTAAAGTGTATGATTAAATGATATATGTTAATGAGAAAGAAAAGATATGTGAACGACAGGGATAGGAATAATTGATTGTTTGATTTGACTAACTGCTTAAGTAGAACCAGCACAAATAGACTCATAAAGGGAAGTGTATAGGACACGGAAAGTAACGTGATCAGCTAATCACAGCTGGCCACTATTATTACCTGTTAGCCTTACTATCCTTGTACTAAATAGTTCCTTGAGTGATGATGTTTGTGTTTTCCCTTTTTTTTAGAATACGATGGCTGGAACGGGAGGCGATGCAGGAGCTGGAGTGATTGCGAGAACTGAGGGCCCCGCAAGACATCGTGGCAGGCCTCGTCGGGCCCAACAACCTTCAGTTGAGACCGCTTCCAACACCGGAGATGAAGGAAGCGCAGCTAGAAGAGACCCGAACTACAACGAAGGGTTTCAACTGGATCATGCAATTCAGGCAGCTATTGTCTAAGCTGTAGCCATTGCTGTGAAGAATATTACCCCTGAAGGGTCTGCTGGAAGCCGTGAAAGAACTGCTGGAGGGGCAGGAGGTGAGGGTAGGAGAGATGAGGAAGAAGAGAGGGAGGCCTCGAGTGTGGTTAAGTCTGGGAACGCTGGTGACAGGAAGAGAGGCCGAGGTGGGTGCAACTATAAGTCCTTCAAGGGATGCGACCCACTGAAGCTGACTGGTTTGGGAGACGCAATCGCTACTCTTCAGTGGATATCCGCCATGGATAAAATTATCCGCATTAGCGAGTTCCGTCCCGATCAAGCTATCGGTTATGCCACCCAATCGTTTGAAGATGAGGCGATGTATTGGTGGGAATCGGTTGAGCAGAGAAGGAGTCGAGAGGAAATCAAGGCTATGAGGTGGGAGGATCTGAAATGACTGGTTATGAAGAAATTTTGTGCTGACGCAGAGATTGAGAGGGCGCGGATGAAGTTCCTAAATTTGAAGGCTGGGACAATGACACATCGTGAGTATACCACCGAGTTCAACCGAATGTCTAGGTTGGTACCCGATATGGTCAACACTGAGGCTAAGAGGATCAAAAGTTATGTGACGGGATTGCCACAGAAAGTCCGCACGCTAGTCAGGACAAGTAAACCTGCTACCTTTGACTCTGCTGTCGAACTCGCAGAGATGGTTTATGCAGACTTGGCTGCAGATGATGTGGTGGTGGGAGACGAGAAGAAAGAGAAGAAATGGGTCGCTCCTGTTAAACGACCCGGTACCCAGATGTGGAACCCTAAGTACAAGCAGCTGAGAGTTTGGGAGAACAGGTCGTGCAAGACTTGTGGCAAGGCACACAGCGGTGAGTGTAGGTGGGGAAAGGGTTCGGATACATGTCATAAGTGTGGAAAGATGCATGCTAGAGAGTGTAGAGTTGGGTCGAACGTTTGCTACAAGTGTGGGAAGGCAGGTCATTATGCTCATGAGTGCAGTTCTAAGCCTGCATGCTACAAGTGTGGTAAGACAGGTCACTTTGCTAGAGAATGCACCGAGGGTGAAGCTGGAGGTAGTGGAAGGAAGGATGCCGATCAAGCTAGGCCAAGAACTAGAGCCTACATGCTGACCCAAGAACAAGCCAAGCAGGTTCCGGATGTCGTCACATGTACGTTTCTAGTGAACGGTGTTTCCGCTTCTGTATTATTTGATTCGGGCGCAAACAAAAGTTTCGTAGCCACACCATTTAGTAAACTAGCTAAAATGAAATGTTGCCGAGTGTCTGAAACTCTTATGGTAGAAACCGCTTGTGACACTTCGGTTAAAATAATGAAAAATGGTTAAGGACTGTAAGATAGAATTGGAGGGACATGAGTTCCCTGTTACCTTGTATGTTATGACCTTAGGAGGGTTCGATGTGGTTTTGGGTATGGATTGGTTGTCTGAGTTTAAAGCTCAGATAGTGTGTAAGAGTAGGATAATAAGGTTAAAGTCCTTGGATGGTAGTGCGGTGACGGTTTATGGTGATAAGGAAACTTATGGGCTTAATGTCATTTCGATGATAAAAGCCAAAGGATTGTTAAGACGAGGGTGCGGTGCCTACCTGGCGTATGCCGTCAACGCTACGGCCGAGACGAGAGAAATGAAAGATGTTCCTATCGTGCGCGACTACCCAGAAGTATTCCCAGAGGATCTTCCGGGGTTGCCACCGGAGCGAGAGATAGAATTCCAGATAAACTTAGTACCGGGCGCCCAACCCGTCGCGAAAGCACCTTACCGTCTAGCACCGTCCGAAATGAAAGAGTTGATGTCCCAACTGCAAGAACTCCTCGATAAGGGTTTTATTAGACCAAGTGTTTCCCCGTGAGGCGCACCAGTGTTATTCGTGAAGAAGAAGGATGGAAGCATGAGAATGTGCATAGACTATCGTGAGTTGAATAAGCTTACGGTAAAGAATAGATATCCTTTGCCAAGGATTGATGATCTGTTTGACCAACTGCAAGGTTCAAGTTGGTTCTCACGAATAGATCTCAGATCAGGCTATCATCAGCTGAAGGTGAAGGAGGCAGACATCCCTAAGACAGCGTTCCGAACGCGGTATGGACACTACGAGTTCCTCGTAATGTCATTCGGTCTAACAAATGCTCCTGCCGCATTTATGGACATGATGAATAGGGTGTGTCGACCGATGTTGGATAAGTCGGTTATCGTCTTCATTGATGATATATTGATTTATTCAAAGAGCGAGTCTGACCATGCTGAGCATCTGAGAGAGGTATTGGAGACTCTGAAGAAAAAGAAGTTGTATGCTAAGTTTTCGAAGTGCACGTTCTGGTTAAGAGAAGTGCAATTTTTAGGTCACGTGATTAATCCGGAAGGGATTACCGTGGACCCAGCTAAGATTGAAGCGATAACAAATTGGAAGACTCCACAGAATCCGACTGATATACGAAGCTTCCTAGGGTTAGCTGGCTACTATAGGAGATTCATCGAAGGTTTCTCCAAGATAGCCGCACCATTGATCGGTATGACCCAAAAGTCGGTAGTATTCAGTTGGGGTAAGTTTCAGGAAGAAGCTTTTGAGGAGTTGAAGAAAAGACTCACACAAGCTCCAATCCTTACTCTACCCGATGGTGATGAGGATTTGGTTGTTTGTGTAGATGCCTCGCATCAAGGGTTAGGTTGCGTGTTGATGCAACGAGGAAAGGTGATAGCATACGCGTCTAGACAGTTGAAAGTCCATGAGAGTACTTACCCAACGCATGATTTAGAGTTAGCAGCTGTAGTGCATGCTCTTAAGATATGGAGGCATTATCTGTACGGTACTAAGTGTACTATCTATACAGATCATAAGAGTTTAAAGTACTTCTTCGAGCAGAAAGAATTGAACATGAGGCAGAGAAGATGGTTGGAGTTGATTAAGGATTACGACTGCGACATTAAGTACTATCCCGATAAAGCAAATGTGGTCGCTGATGCATTAAGTCGTAAGAATGAGGAAGTTCTTGCAACAGTAAAGTCATACAAGTTGATCATGAACCCAAGTCTTTTTGAAGAAATCATCAAGGTACAGTCAGAGGTGTTAGTAGATGAAGGGTTAGTAAAGAAAGAAAGGATTTATGGCCAGCAAGATGAGTTGATGGAAAACACTCATGGAGTTAAGACTAGGTTCGACCGTATGTGGATCCCACGCCATGGTGATCTTAGAAGTCGAATCTTAGATGAAGCTCATAAGTCAAGGTACTCAATCCATCCTGGAGCTACAAAGATGTACCAAGACTTGAAAAGAGATTACTGGTGGCCTGGAATGAAGAATGATGTAGTAGATTATGTCAGTAAGTGCTTAACTTGCTTACAAGTCAAAGCCGAACATCAAAAGCCTTATGGGAAGATGCAACCGCTAGAGATACCTGAGTGGAAATGGGAACACATCACCATGGATTTCATAACTAAGCTACCTCGTACAGCTAAGCATCATGATACTATCTGGGTGATTGTGGACCGTTTGACCAAGAGTGCTCACTTTCTGCCCATACGAGAGGCCATCTCATCAGAAACATTAGCAAGCTTGTTCATTAAAGAAGTTGTAACCAAGCATGGAGTACCGTTATTGATCGTGTCTGATAGAGATACACGGTTTACTTCGAGGTTCTGGAAGAAATTCCATGAAGCTATAGAACCCCGGTGTATCATCCTCAAACCGATGGACAGTCTGAAAGGACGATCCAAACCCTTGAGGATATGCTGCGTGCTTGTGTTTTAGATTTTGGTGGAAGTTGGGATGATCACCTGCACCTGGCAAAGTTCTCCTATAACAACAGTTACCATTCAAGTATTGGTATGCCACCGTTTGAGATGCTTTACGGTAGAAGATGTAGAACCCCGGTGTGTTGGGGTGAGATTGGTCAGAAAGAAATGGGAAGCCTAGAAGTGGTTCAAGAAACGTCTTCAAAGTTCGATCAGATCAAAGCAAGAATGAAAGCCGCTCAAGACAGACAAAAGTCTTATGCAGATAAGCGGCGACGACCAATTGCGTTTAACGTTGGCGACAATGTGATGCTTAAGGTCTCGCCTTGGAAAGGAATTATCCGTTTTAGAAAGAGGGGGAAGTTGAGTCCGAGGTACATTGGACCGTTTAAAATTTTAGATCGTGTGGGGGAAGTAGCTTATAAGCTGGATTTACCCGATGAGTTAGAAGGAATTCATTCAACCTTCCATGTTTCTCATCTGAGGAAGTGTCTAGCTGATGACACGTCTCACGTGCCATTGATGGACATTGAGGTTGATGAACAATTGAACTACATCGAGCAGCCGATAGAGATCGTTGATCGCAAGGAGAAGCAGCTTCGTCACAAGGTTATACCTTTGGTAAAAGTGATATGGAAACATCGCAAAGGATCGGATGCTACTTGGGAAGCTGAATATGAGATGCGCAAGTTCTATCCTAATCTGTGTATGTAATAGTTAGGTTTCGGGGACGAAACCTCTTTAAGGATGGAAGACTTGTAACATCCTAAATATTATAATGTTAAATAAAGAAAGTTACGTTTAGTGATTTCGCGTTATTAATTAATTAATATCGAGTAAAGAACGGATCATGGAATTAGATTAATTAAGGTGGGTTAAATGGGAATGGGCCTTAGGTCCATGGGCTTTAAGGGATATAAATATCCCCTAAACCAACCTAAAACCCTAAACCCTCATTTCTTTCCATCCTAATCTCTACACACTCAAAAACACACACATCCTCCACCTCACACGGCCGCGAGAGAGAGAACGGGATCCGAGACCAAAATCAAGCCAACCATTATTAGATCTTCGATATACGAGCTGGATACGAGATAACCACGCAAACCGAACACATAAAGGTAAGATTTCGATCTTAAAGTTCATGTTCTTATAGACGGTTTGCCATGAAACTTGAAACGATAATAGATCGGATCTAAACGAAGCGTAAAGTAGCGAACTTGATGCTAGGATGAACCTAATAAACCCTTACACATGTATGGTTCGTTTAAGATAAACCGTACATCTTGTATTGAACGTTTCTAGAATTAAAGGTCCAAACTTTACGTGTTTTCGGGTCAAATCTTAACCAAAAACGACCATAGGAATGACCGCGGGTTAGTCAAATACCATACCCATGGATTTCTCGGTAAAACGATGATGATTATGGGGATTAAGGATGAACAGCGGCGGCTGCTGCACAACTTCGCCTACAAGCGAACTTCGCCTGTAAGCAAGTTTGCTTGCAAGCAAGTTCGCCTAACTGATAACTTCGCTGATTAACTAAGTTCGCTGGCCAACTTCGCTTGTTGACAAGTTCGCCTATGATTAACTTCGCTGGACCCCAAGTTTGCCCCTGAAAACTTCGCCTGGCATATGTTCGCCTAGGGTTAACTTCGCCGAACACTAATTTCGCTTAACAGTAAGTTCGCTTAATTTTAAGTTCGCTTATTGTTAAGTTCGCTTAATGATAGTTCGCTGGAGTTAGCGAATTAAAAAATAAATTAAAAACCTAATGAAAAATGTGTTAAGACAGTTAATGGAAATAAAATTTTTCCAAGCTGACCTGGCAGCTCGACCCCACTGCCAGGGGCGCTGCCCCCATACCCCCGTTCGTTGTGGGTAGTAGCTAAGACTAGAAAGGTGATATGAGTAGTGGTAGTTAATTGATACATGTAAATATTATACAGTTAGTCGTGCACAGCTCAAGAAGGGAATAACGATTAACGGAGAGCGTAACAGGATTCAGGTGAGTTTCTAGCCCCATTTATGTGTTATGTTTTCGGGGCTGTGTGCATACTCAATATGGTTGTTAATACGCTTATCCTAAGAGATAAGTGTATGCCTTATGTGAATAATGTGAAAGGTCTGAAAGATTGCTTGATGGTACGTGAACGATCTTCGGATATTATGCTTATGTGTAAGGTAAGTATGATATGTATGCTTATGTGTATGAACGTGATAAAGTTAATAAAAGAAGGAAAGGATTGTTGTATGGTTGTATGGTTACGAAAAGGGTACCGAGCCCTAATAATACTCGAGGTATGATGTATGGTTGTATGGTAACGAAGAGGGAATCGAACCCTACTAATATTCGAGAACTAAGGAACCAAACCCTACTAATATTCGAGGAAAGAGGGTACCGAGCCCTAATAATACTCGAGGAAGGAGGGTACCGAGCCCTAATAATACTCGAGGAAGGAGGGTACCGAGCCCTAATAATACTCGAGGAATGTAGGGCGTAATGCTCTTTATAACGTATGATATGAAAGCAAGTTAGTACAAAAGAAAGTATGAAAGTATGAATGAAAGAAGATAAGTTTGTGTGTATTGTATAATGTATGATTAACTAGAACTCACTCAGCGTAGCTGACTTTTAGTATGCACGCAGGTGATTAGGATGAGGCAGCTCGCTTGAGGGGACACGTGGCATTGAATAAGAGGCTGGCATCAGAAGGCTCAAGACGTGATATGTTTTAATAACTTTGTTTTTTGAAAGACAAGTTGTTGTTTAAGACAAGTTTTGGATTGTTACGAAATGTTTTATGAAAGTTTTTAATGTTCCGCGAATGTTTTAATTAACTCTTATATTTAGAACCGCGTTTATGAGTAAATCCAACACGAAAGTAGGGCTACCGGTAACGGGGCCTTACACAAGGCTACCTTACATAGGCTTGCATTCTGTTGCCCTACAAATTATTATTAAGATTAGTAAAAAGTTGTATGAATAATATAGCAAATTAATGAATGTGTTAACAATACCATTTCGTCTTGAACAATCATTTTGATGGACCAATCTTGCCCAGGCTTTGAGTTGTCTTTCAGACGCCAAAGTTTCAAAATACGCACCTTTAGGATACACTCACTGTTAAGAACATTCAATTGGTTCAACATGGTGATATTTGTTGGCTCCATCTTGCTAGTGGTGAAAAATTTTAAAAAACAAAAAAAAAACATTTAGGAACAATAACACTTTAAGCAAAAAAATGAAAGATGAAAATGGAAGATATATAAACAACAAAAAGTAAAAACCTTGGCATAAATCTAATCGTTTTTACTAAAGAGGCTTTGATGGTGTAAGAATTAGCCTATCAAATGTACGTATTTATACGAAATGAATTAGGGTAGACTAAATTATAGAAGGAAGGTATACAGATAATTGATTAGAAACATAAATATAAGAAATTTCAAAAATTTTTCAAAAAAGTTATAATAAGAATAAATATAAGGGAAATCGTAATTAATGGATTTTCAAATAATATACAATGTTACATAATTAGATTAGAAATACAAATAATATATTTCCAAATTTTTGAATTTTCTAAAATGCCTAATTTTCTAAAATCCAATGTTACATAATGTAAAAATATAAGTTACTAATTATATTATTATTTGCAATAATATAATTAATCATCAATTATAACACCATATATTATATAATGTAATTCATATAAGGTGTGAAAATGAAAAGTTACTAATTTTGTTATATATATGTAACTCAATTGTTAATTAGTAAATCGTAATTATAAGTCAATGTTTACAATAATAAGTCAATGGGTCAACAATGGATTTGTAAGTCAATTGTTATTGTTAAAGAATAATAAGTCAATGGATTTGTATTATAATTGTTAAAACTTAATGACGGTAATTATGTCAGTGAGAGTCAATGGGTCAATGGGTCAACATCCGTAATTATAGTAAAACTTAATGATTGTTAATAAATTCAAATTTACACCATAATTTATACAATAATTAATTCAAATTTACAAATTAATTACATTCAAAGAATAGATAATAATTAATTCAAATTTACAAATTCCGTAATTAAACCATTTCCTTAATCAAATGGGTCATCATTTCCTAAATTTAACATGAATTGTACAAACCTTTACAATTTTATGAATTTGATAAATTTTAATAAATATAATATTTTAACAAAATTTTAATATTTCAAATCAGTAATCTCTCTATATTATATATATATTATCCGTAATCTCTATATTAAATCCGTAATCTCTTCTACTATTGAAATATCAAATAATTATCTAAATTGTATATTATATATTATCTAAAAAATTAACAAAGGTGGTGAATGAAATCAACCAAAAATAATAAAATATTCAAATTGAAATTTTGAATATTTTGTTTTCGAAACTATAGCTACGATTTTAAAATATTACATTAATTAAAATATTCAAAATGAAAAATTAAACATTAAATGAAAGAGGAAAGATAATACTTTAATAGCATTGATGAATCTTATTTTAATATATTATTGATTTATTTTATTAAGTTGAAAATTAGAGAATGCATTGATATATATGGAAAGTATGAGAATCAACCAATAGGAAGGGGGGATATATAATTAAAGCCTATTGCTTTAATAGTATAGTTAGATTACTTAACCTGAAAAAATTTTAAATCCTTCATCTTTACTAAGTTGTCAAATTTTGGACCGAAATTTTCAGGGTATTACAATCCAAGAACACGACCATAACGTGGGAAAAGTAACGTAGTTTTAATCTCAGTTCCTAATTGTAACTCCCACCACCCATCTTCTATGGATTTGGGTTGTATTTGGGTGAATGTTCCTGTTGTTTTCTTGCTTCTTACGAGCTGTTGGTTTTTTATTTATAAATTGTTCTATTTGCTTGTAACATCCCAATTTTTCGTTCGGATAATAATAATAATAATAATAATAATAATAATAATAAAATATGATAGGATAAGTAGGCTTTTATATGGACTTTGTTATGGACCAAAAGGGAAAGATGGGCCTTAGGTCCATGGGCTTAAGGGAGTATAAATACCCCTTAAACCCTAATCCTTTCCATTTTTATCCAAAATCTACCCCATAGCCTACACCTTGATAAACACACACACTATCCTAAAACCCGAGCCGAAATCCGAAGGTGAAAACTGGAGTTTGTTGGTGCTAGATCGTCGTGAAGAACCAAAACAACATCAAGGCTTAACCGTGTTCGTTAACCGACTCGTTTAAGGTACGTTTATAACTAGAAATCGTTCCTTTAGATCCGGATTCATTTAGGTAGTATTAGATCTGTATATATATGATAAAAACGAGCCTAACAAAGCAAACCTCACTGAAATCCATTACAGTTTGATAGGTTAATTGATAACCTAAAAAAACCCGTAACCTATATGCCTAATCGCACCCCTTAAACATTGACGTTTGGCCGATTTGATGGTTGAGATTTGTTGGCGCTGTAATTCCGAATCCATTGATACGTAAATCGTGATATTTGGTTAAGAAACGTGGGTTTAATTGCAGATATGATGAATGTTGACTATTTTGTGTTCTTAGCAATTTTGACTTTGACCCTAAGTCAAAGTCTGGATAAGAACAGGGATGATTCGTTAAAAATGGTTCAATTCGTTATGCTAGGTAGCGAATCAGCTCAACCAGTTCGTTACATCATAATTAGGCTAACGAACTAGGAGCGAACCAAGTAACGAATCAGGTGATTCGATACTCACCAATTCGCCAAGTTCCAATAACGAATTAGATGGTGTTCAAGTAACGAATTGGAATAGCGAATCAGGTCATGATCAGACAACGAATCAGATTGACAAACCAGGCTAACGAATCAGCTAATCAGACCATGAAGGATAACGAATTAGACTGTAGTCTGATAACGAATTAGGCTAATATCGTTATAGAGAACAAGATGAAGAATTAGAAAATAATTTAAAATCCTAATGGAAAAAGTGTTA
The DNA here is from genome assembly GCF_021521415.1 of Bidens hawaiensis. Classification (NCBI taxonomy): domain Eukaryota; kingdom Viridiplantae; phylum Streptophyta; class Magnoliopsida; order Asterales; family Asteraceae; genus Bidens; species Bidens hawaiensis. The sequence goes on along the minus strand of NW_027496875.1, from coordinate 49,033 downwards.
AGACGGTTAATGTAAATAAAATTTTTCCAAGCTGACCTGGCAGCTCGACCGCAGCCAGGGGCTCTGCCCCTTGGACCCTGCTAGGGGCTGCCGCCCCTAGAACCCGCTGCCAGGGGCGCTGCCCCCGGACCCCCGCTCGTTGTGGATAATAAATTAACTAGAAACGCGATATGAAAAGTGATAGTAATCAATACGCATAATTGTTATACAGCTAGCCGTGCACAGTCAAGAAAGGAGTAACCATTAACCGAAGAAGTAACCGAGTTCAGGTGAGTTTCTAGCCCCATTCCTTGTTATGTTTTCGGGGCTGTGTGCATACTCGATGTGATAGTTAATACACTTACCCTAAATTGGTAAGTGTATGCCATGTATGATTATATGATATCTATATATGTCTGGAATGAGAATGAAAGCTTGTCGGTACGTGAACGATCTTCGGATATTGCACGTACTGTCAGGTTAATAAAATAGATATGAATATTGTATGTAATGTAAAGGTGATCGCTTGTCGGTACGTGAATGATCTTCGGATATTGCACGTACTATCAGGTTATAAATAAAGATATGGATATTGTGTGTAATGTAAGTATGATTGCTTGTCGATACGTGAACGATCTTCGGATATTGCATGTATTGCCAAGAATAGTGATGATTGTCTCCTTATATGGATATTAAATGATAACTTATATATATAGAGTTCCCTCTACGGATATTATATAGATTGTTCCTTAAATGGAAAGCATAGTGTTCCTTTAATGGAAAGCGCAGTGTTCCTTTAATGGAAAGCATAGTGTTCCTTTAATGGAAATCCCAGTGTTCCTTTAATGGAAAGCCTAGTGTTCCTTTAATGGAAAGCATAGTGTTCCTTCTATGGAAGTATATAGGATGCTCCTTCTATGGAGAATATATATATAGAGGGTCCTTCTATGGAGAACATAAATAGTATGGGTAATAGTAATAGTTCTTTTATTAGATATTATGTGACGTTCCTCTTATGGATATTTACACAAGGTTAGGATATGTATGTAGGTAAGATATGTGTATGTATTGTATGTTGTCTGATTAACTAGAACTCACTCAGCGAACTGACTTTTAGTATGCACGCATGTGAATATGATTACAGAGCTAGCATGAGGTTGGCACATGGCATGGATTGAATGGCTGGCATATGAAGATGGAAGATAAATGATGATTTAAATAATATGCTGAATATTATGTTTTAACGAAAAGATCAAATGTTTTGTATCAAATGATTAAAGTCAACATTTCCGCGAAAGTTTTAATAAACTCTGATTTGTAGAACTGTGTTTATGAGTAAATCCGACTTTAAAATGAGGCACCGGGAACAGGGCCTTGCATTGTCGTTCAAAAAAATCTCTATGGTTAAAAAATGAGTAAAAACTATTGAAACAGAGATATCAAAACTTCATGCTATAGTCAACTCAGATAGCATTGATGGGTTGTTTTGATTGCCATACCCAGTAATTTTCTCACAGAGGTCAGAAGTTTTTAGAATTGACTATCGCTATATATTCACATGGGGTCAGTCGGGATGTTGACACAATAATAATACTAAAAAAAGGTTTATAAGGGACGACCAAACCCGTACCACAAGGATAGGTATTCATCGGTAATTTTCATGTAAAGGAAAAGAGGATATTTATTTGTGCAACTACCAATCTGGAATTTTTCACAGCTGTGGAGAAGGCTGATTGCAATAATGCAGAAAAGTTTATAGAGAGTGACGTTGTAGGTATTCATCGGTAATTTCGTGTATCATTTATGTTTTTGAGTGTACCTTGTCTCCATGTGCATCATTTACAAATTATTGTCTCTGTTTTGTAATTTTTCCTTCTATTTTGGATCTATATAGAGAACGAGTTGTACGACTAAGTTGAAAGTAGAATATGACCAAATGTTGCATACATAAACTGAAAAAAAAACAAATTATGTCTACATATATATTTTTTTATTTATCTTTTTCTTAAATTTAGAAGAAAGAAGTAATAAACAGGATAACTATTACATTTATATTATATTATTTTCAATTTCAAAATCATTAATAAAAAAAAATTATTGTTCACTTTTATTAATATTTTACCCTCACGATAATCTGTTTATTATATAGATTCCTCACATATTATTTTACCATTTAATTTAAAAAAATAAGAACCACTAAAAATTTTTGAATCATCTAAAAAATGAGAACCACGGGTGATTTTCGTTATATGAACTGATAAGCTTTTCGTTACCAATATAAAACAAGTGTATTCATCGGCTAACGCAAATAAAAGCCATAACATGTACGTTTTTAATTAACTTAATTACAAAAACGTCATTGGTGAAATTTGTCTTGCATAGTTGAATATTTGATGGCTAGAATCAAGTCCCAGATCGATAAACAAACATGAATTAAACGACTAACTCTCGTTTATATTAATCAGAAAATCTAACTCAAAAAACTGATTACAAACTATCAAACCCTAACTCGGTTTGACTCTTGATGAACTCTAACCCGATTGCATCTAGGTGAACCATAACTCGGTTACATCTCGTGTGCGTCTCTAGATGAACCCTAACTTGGTTGCATCTCACATCACACTCTATAATGTCTATCCATACATCGGTTTATATAGAGTAACCTAACTTGTTAACCAATACATTACAAAATATAATAAACCCTAACTGAAATCTCAAAAACTCATCATATAATAATGAATCACATAGATCTAGTATGTCTAACCCAGTCACCTACACGCGACGAGCCTATTAAGTTGGAAATTACTTACAACATAGAAAGTGGTTCTTAACTTACATATATTTGAACTCATATCTTGATTATGGCATGTGTTGCTGTTGGAAATTTATTTTAAGATGAATGAATATTTTATTTATTATTTAGTAAAATCATTAATAAAACTTTTGATATGTTGAATTAAAAATAAACTCTTGACTAGAGTTTTATTTATGTCACTTGATGAGTTTTATTAGAGTTTATCTCTCAAGTTAAGTAAGAATTTTCACTTATACATGTCTCTTTTATAAATTTGCCTAAAGTGAAGAAGACAAGTCTTGAAAAAATGATGATTATCAAGAAGAAGCCTTTGGATATTTCTTTTTCAAGAATATTAGAGATGAAAAACTCTCTAAACCTTATCTTTATATTATCAAGTTCTAGCACACTATAGTATCCGGTGTAGCCTCGGGCGCGTAGCCTTTCCCGGTAGTACATACTGCTTCTGCTGTTGTACCCTGGGAAACAGACGTGTTGTCTAAGTAGAAGCGCAACATATGTTTTAAGGGAAACGTGTTGAACACGTGCCTTAACGTCAACAGTCAACTTTCGTTTAGTTCATTCTTACAGCCAAATAGACTACTAAAAACCGTTGTGGTATAATAGGAAAATTTATTTGTAAGTTTCTGTCAGGAGATTACATAAAGATGTTGCTGAATACTAAGTTGAAGACTTTATCATATGAAGTTCTTGAGTTGAATCATTAAACATATTTATTATGTTTTTTCATTGTTTATTTTTATTTTGTATTACGGAATTTGTACTATTTATTTCCATTACTAACGAGAGTATCATTAGTGTTTACTTTATTATTTTAGTTTTTAAATAAAAAATGACTAATATTCCTATAGTTGCTTCATATTTTAATGTCATCAATCACACACAACGTACAAGATTGCATACCTTTGGCATGTTAAACACTACATACAATGTGAAATAAATCGACAGATATGCCGTGTTACTCGTATTGCTACGTACAATGATATAAAACCTAAAGTGTTTTGGGTGACGAGTTCATGTTCAACATTGGTCTCTTAGAACAAAATTCGATCATATCTCCTAAGAAAACTCATTTTTTCCCTCGATGTACAACAAGCGAAGCAGTATGTACTATTGGGATAGACTTTGGCTACAAAAGGTGGAACCTTGAAGACGAACATACGAAGACTAAAAAGATTGTTGAAAAGAGCGTTTGTGTATATTGGTGTTTTTAATGTTTCTAGTGTCTTTTGAAGGAGAGAATCACCTTAGTATTAACAGCGAAAACAAAGGGGAAAAACTCTATCAAGAACCAAACCAAAAAATATAAATTAATTAGGTTGAACGTCTTCAATGCATTTTATCATGTTTAAAACCTTATAATTGGAAACTATTTTCTTGTTTCTACTTAATAGCAACACATGTAGAATTGCTCACACGCAACTGAGCAATGGTAGCTAAACCATAGCATTAACATGAATGGAACTATGGGAGCATTCCACGTGCTAACGCTCTGAGCCCGAGTTCACTTATGTAACACCCCATCTAAAGTGGAATACGCCAGAGTGTGACGTACAGATTGCTCAAAACACATGTGACACTATTAAGTGATAATATTACCATTAATTGATTCAAACAACAAGTACACACGTTTAGAAGTAAAAGAAATACACATTTAGGCAATTTGTCTATTTATGTTGAATATTCTAAGTACTAATGTCTTCGTCACGGCAACATCCTCTAAATAAGGTACCTGTAGCATATATATATATATATATATATATATATATATATATATATATATATATATATATATATATTTATTTATAGATATATATATATATATATAAAATAAAGTCAACTAAATGAATAGTTGGTGAGTTCACACAAGTTTTTGATATAAGTACATAAAAATCATACAATTCCATGAACATGTGTAAATGAGCAAGTAAGGTCATTTCCAGCTGGGCTTGTGCACCAGCGTACTCAAATAAGCGCAAGTAAGGTCTTTTCCAGTTAGGATTGTGCACCAACGTACTCAGTTAATGAGGCTGTTTTCCACTCATAACAACAAATGTCGTATGATCATGCTATATTGAAGTAATCCATGTGCAAGTGTTAGTGCACGGTTTTGCGTCTCGAGTCTTTGTATTCATCTTTAACGTATTTGTCATTTTGTTTAATGTAATAAACAATTATTTATCTAGTTAGTTCGTTAATGTATGGTCTAGTTTGCTAAGGTTGTTTAGCGAACTAAGACTTAAGTTTATTCCCTCCTGATTCGTTAGGGAATGTTAACGAATCAGGGGGTGATTCGTTAATTATGTTTATCTTTAATGTATGTAACGAGTTGGGTGTTAGTTCGTTAGGGGATGTTAACGAACTAACCCCGTCCTCTATTTATAGGTGAACACTGTTCACGTTTAATTTAAGTTTTTGAGAGATAATTAACGAAGTGCTGTTAAAATCGCTCTCGATCTTCATCTTAATATTATTCACATATACAACTACTAATACTGATAATATATACACATATAACACATAATCAAATGTAATTATGAGCTAGATCTGAGTTAAGGTATGAATCATATTAACACAGATCCGAGATCTGTTATAGTTATAGTGATTAATCGGGTTCCAACAAGTGGTATCAGAGCTTTCGCGGTTCAATTACACTTGATTTGGGTGTTTATTTGAATTATTAGACTGATAATTTGTATTACGTAATACTATTGTTCTGTTTTGATTAAATTTGGATCACTTTAAGGAAAATTGATTGAATTATGGAATGAATGGACTGGTTTTTGAGGTCGTTAATGTATTGGTGAGGTATTGTGAATTGGAATCGAAGTTAGGAATGTATTTGGATTGATGTTGGTGTGAATTCAGTGTTAACCGAAACAAGGTTTTGGTTTTGGTATAATTGGACTGGTAATCGTGGTTAATTGGTCACGAGTATAATTGATTTGGTTTCGGGTGGTAAAGACGAGTTGAATGGTACTTGTTTTGTGAGATTTGGTTAAGATTTGAGTGCATATTACGGATTTGAGTTTCTGGGTTTCATGTTCTTCATTTCCAAATTTCTGGAAATCTTCTTTGAAGATTTGAAGACTTGAATATGATTCTATTTCGTTGAGTATTTCTCTTAATTTGTTATCAAATTCACTCTGATTCGTTAACCGATCTGGTCAATTCGCTATGAGTTATAGCTAATTTGTTAACCAGTTCGCATCAATATTTGATTCGTGTCACTTGTTTAGTGATTTGTGTTAACTAATTCGGGTTACACATGTTCACCTTGGAATTTGTGTCATAACAACCTTTGCCACATGACATTCGGTGTTAGAGTTTGTTACAAACCGTTGTAACAACCTGATTCGCTATTAGTTGATTCGTTATCAACTGTATCTGGTTCGTTATCTATTTCGCTAAGTCGTTCTTAGTGATTCGTTACTGAAAACCTTCTAATTCGTTAAGGTTACACTTAGCAATTCGCTAGTCAATTCGTTAGTCAATTTTTTAGTTTGACTTATTGTTGAATTTGATTTGTTGACTATCTGATTCGTTGGATTGATTCGTTAAGATCAATCTTGATTCGCGACCTGAACAATCTTAGATTCGTTAAGATTTGATTCGTTAATTTACTGTTCACAGTTCGCTACAACTGTTCACAGTTCGCTACATTTAAACCTTAAATTTTTGAAATTTGTCAAAAATGGCCGGCATGTATGCATTAGCTTCTCAAAACATGTTGATGCAACAAATGTTACAACTTGATACCGAGATAGGTTCACATTCGAAATGTCCAAGATTGATGAAATTTAGCGATTTTGCTAAATGGGAACCCCGTTTTCGTGCTCATTTGGGTTCTGGCCATCCTAACTGCTCGTATTGCCTAGATGAGGTATATGTTGCACCATTTATTGGTGATGACACTACTGGTTTTACTCCCAAAGCTATTTCTCAATATTCACAAGAAGAGAAGAAAGCATTAGAGATCGAGATAAAGGCTTATTCTACTCTTACTATGGCTTTACCTGAAAATATCTTTCATCAAGTGGGTAGCATCAAGAGATGTGCTTCTTTATTTCAACATCTTCGTATGAGAAGTATGGGAAATACAGCTGAAAGTAAGAAAGTGATGCTTAAGTTTCAATTTCCGAACTTTAATTTGTTGAAAGGAGAAAAAATTGAAGAAATGACTACAAGGTTCAATCACTTAATTGCTGAGATGGACAAAATGAAATTGGAAATTTCTGAGACTGATAATATTGACACTATTAAAAGTGTGCTACCAAGTTCTTACTCAACATTTCTAATGGTTTTGAAAAAGAATGATTATTTCTTGAATGAAGACTTGACTGCTATGGAATTCTTACAAAAGATTGAAGTTAGAGAATATGATCTTAAATGTCGGAAATCTTCCAAGGAAAGTCAAGATCATGCTTTCTATGGTGGTAGTATGCCTCTAAGTTCAACTATCTCTCCGATAACCGCTTTTCTTACCCAAGCTGCAAGTGAAAAAGAATCAACTATCTTTAATGATCCAAAAGCATGTTTTTACACTGGTGGTAATTCTGGATCATCTGGTGGTTCTGGAAGTTCTACTACTACTAATCCATTTGCTTCATCATCTAGTGTCAATATGAAGGAAGAAGAACAAAAATTTGCTTTTCTAACAGCCTTTATGTCTTCATATGAAAACTTGGTAAGCAGTAAGATTGCCACAAGTGATCTAACTGATGAGGATTATGATCAGATTGATCTAGATGATTTGGAAATCATGGATTTAAAGTGGAACATGGCTATGATCGTCCGCAAAGTTAAAATGTTCATGCAAAGGACTGGAAAAGATCTTCCGGCCTTAAACAAGAAATTGGGATTTGACAAGTTAAAAGTGAAGTGTTATAATTGTCAAGAGTTTGGACATTTTGCAAAGGAGTGTGACAAACCGAAAGTATACTGGTCCTCGTGGTCAACATCAAAATTCTTCTACACCACGAGGTAGTGATGCTGAAAAGAAACCATCTACTTCTGGATCACAGGCAATGTTAGCTGATGGAAATGATTGGTCACAACGACTGTTGTGTAATGAGACTAAAGCTAATTTGGCTATGTTTGGGCTAACAAAAGATTTTCAAGATGCAAGTGGAGGTGAGATGTCTTCTGATAATGTTCTGGATCTGATTCTGACGACTCTTGTGACAAGTCTCCAACGGTGTTTGCTTGCATGGCTAAGATCAATGAGGTTAGTCATTCTATCTCTGCTACTTCATCTGTTAAAGTATCATGTGTTGACTGTAATTCTAACAAACCTAAGTTAGAAGCTTTGAAAACTCATAATGATAATTTTGTAAGAGAAATTGCTTCTCTGAAGGATACTTATCAACAATCTCTTGAATCTCAAATGCGATCTCGAGAAAAGATTGAAGCATTGTCGACAAGTAACCATGATCTCAAAGCTGAGTTATCTGTGAAAATGACGATTAATGACCAAAAGTTTCTAGAAATCCAGAAACATCGTTCAAAGATAACCGAGCTTGAGAATGAGGTTCTTGAGTTGAAGAACAAACTGGGAAAATTTAGAAATTCTTCTTTTCTGTTGAATGAAATTATTGAAGTGTCTGGAAAACAAAAAGATTCAAAGAAAGGTATTGGTTTTGTTGAAATTCTGCCACCTTTTCACAATGATTATAAAATTAATGCTTTTGCTAGAAATGAAGAGGATATGATTGAAAAAGAATCTATGATTTCTGAAAAATCTAAACCAGTTAAAATAGAAACTATCAAAACCCAAGTTGCTCCTCAAAAACCTCATATTGAAAGCAACAAAGTCTTTGTTGAGAATGTTGACAAGGTAATTATCGAAGACGTGTTTGTACCTGAGGTAATACACAAGAATAAGAACATTCCAAGTTCTAATCACATTCTGTGTGAGCCTCATGAATTTGAGGAAGCTGTGTACGGTTCACACAAACCTCAGGTGAAAAAGGAAAATCCGATGAAAGTCAACTCTGTGACGGTAAAGAAGTCAGAAAAACCAAACATTTCTGATAAGGATTTGATGAGTTTTATTAATCCTTCTAGTTCTAAGCCATCATCTGCTAGAGTTTTTAAGTTAAAGGGGATGGACACGATGTTCACAGAAAAAGACATTCCAATAAGTATCATTAAACCTGAACTTATTGAGAGTGTATTTATCAATGAAACTTCACAGATTTAAGATCTTGAACGTCGATATGCTCAAGCGAAAACATCAGTTCCATCTGATCCATTGACCAAAGCAAAGCAAGTTTTTAAACAAGCCAATAAAATTCAACTTGTGAAGTCAACTGGGACAGATACGTTGAAAAGTTTTTCGAACTGTTCTAATTTAGATTTCTACTTGAAAAAGAAGTCTGAATTATCTGATGAGTTTGCCAAGAGCATGACCAAAAATGTGAGTCATCATCAATCTTCTGCATCATTTGCTTCAACTAACTCTCAACATAATCGTGTGGAAATGTAAAGCTGTTTTCTTTGCGGTCAGCATGGTCATGTAGTGAGAAATTGTAGTCAAAAGAACTATTAGAATATTCATCCTTTTATCAAAGACCATTCTAAACCGGTTCCTTTGGTAAAAGAGATTCTGAAACGACCTGTGTCGTATGCTAATGATACACATATTATGTTCTCTAATGTGAATCCTCGAAAGGTGATTCATGTTAATGAGACTCATGGTCAAGTGAAACCCAAGTTTATTCCAACTGTACCGTTATGCAAGAATGAGAATTCAAATGTAGTTCAAGCAGCTTACTTAAGAAGAAAGTCTAAGAAGCCGGTAACTTATTCACAAGTGGCTGAACAACAGTTGAAGTCTGTTAAAATTAATGATCAAAGAGAAAACCAAAAGGTGCCCAAGACTGAGGCATGGGCTTCCTTTTTGAACTAATCATCTTTACTTTGTGTGTAGGGTTCATCCAAGACTGTGTCTGGTGAAAACTGGATAATGGATAGTGGATGTTCTCGTCATATCACTGGGAATCTCGACCTATTAACCAACGTGAGAAATATTCAAGGGGGTTATGTAGCGTTTGCTGGGAATTCTGGGGGCATGATCACACAAGAAGGTGAAGTTTCGAATGGGCACATTACTTTTAAGAAAGTTAACTACTGTGACAAGGTAGATCATAACTTATTAAGTGTGTCGCATATTTGCGATAAAAAGTACACAACGATATTTACTGACAAAGAATGTCTTATTTTGAAACCGGGTTATGTGATTCCCGAGGACATGGTTGTCATGCTATCACCACGATACAATGATATTTATGTATTAAATATGAGCTCTAAAGTATCCACATCGATCGAAACTTGTTTTGTCTCGAAAGCAACCGAGAAAGATTCAATTCTATGGCATCGTTGAATGGGTCACATACATGTTAGAAAGATGAACAATTTAATGGCTAATGATTTAGTGGAAGGTGTCTCGTTGAAGAACTTTAAATTATCTGATCACTGCGTTGCATGAAAAAAGGGCAAGCAGAGGAAAAAGACACATCCCCTCTAAGTTATTCAACTCCATTAATACTCCTCTTGAACGACTTCATATGGATTTGTTTGGTCCTGTGAATCGTGCAAGTATTTCTGGGGATTGGTATTGTCTTGTGGTGACTGATGATTATTCAAGATACTCATGGGTGTTATTTATGAGTTCGAAAGATCAAACACCGGTTTTGGTACAAAATCTTATCACCAAGATCGAATCACTATACAAACAAAAGGTGAGGAGAATCCGAAGTGATAATGGTACTGAATTCAAAAACATTGTATTAGATTTCTTTTGTGTTCAAAAAGGAATTCATCGAGAATACAGTGCACCTTATGTACCTCAACAAAATGGTGTTGCTGAAAGAAAGAATCGAACCTTAGATTGAAGCTGCACGAACTATGCTCGCCGATTCTAAGCTTCCCGTCCAATTCTTGAATGAGGCGGTGAATACTGCTTTCTATACTCTTAATCTTGTTCTAACTGTTAAAATACTCAAGAAGACAAGTTATGAGTTGTTGAATAATCGAAAACCTAACTTAAAGTACCTGGAACCTTTTGGGTGTCTGTGTACCATGTTGAAGAAGGATAAGGGTAAATTTGAAGAAAAAGTTATCGAAGGGTATTTCTTGGGATATGCATCTCCAAAGAAAAGGGTATTTAACTTCACGTCTGGTTGTGTTGAGGAATGGTACCATGTGGACTGTCAAAAGTACACAACTCCTCCTCAAGGGAAAGGTCCCGACTGGATGTTTGACTATGATAGTTTATTTAATTCATTTACTCCATCGACTGAACACATAGACGAAGATCTGGTTCGAGCATACTTTGAAGATCAATTGGCCATTCCAAGATTTTCAAGTTCTAATGATGTTTAAGCTCCATCTATAGCTCCAACTGAGGAACCTCGTTTTGCTTCTCCAGCTGCCTTTGATAATGTATCTACTTCTTCTGATGATGAGCAAGTTAATGATCAAGTTATTGGACTTGATAGTGATAATGTTTCATCTCCCGAGCTTGGTGAATATTATACTAATTTATTTGATAATGTTGTTGTTTCTGAGAATCCTACTCTTCGGATTCATGGTTATCATCCACAGGAAAACATCATTGGAGAACTTGATGTGGGCGTTCGTACACGTCATCAAGTTGCTTCGTCAAGTGATAATAATATATTGTGTGCATATGCTGATTTACATTCATCGGGAATTGTAAATCTTGCAAAATTCACTTGCTTTCTATCTCAAGTTGAGCCAACGACGGCTCGTAAGGCACTTGAAGATCCTTCTTGGGTAGAAGCTATGCAAGAAGAATTACAGCAATTTGCACGTTTGGGTGTTTGGGACTTAATCGACAAACCTGCTAGAGTCAAGAAAGCTATTCCGACTAAGTGGGTATTTAAGTGTAAGAAAGACGATCGAGGGGTGATTGTCAGAAACAAAGCACGTTTGGTGGTGCAAGGTTTTCATCAGCAAGAGGGTGTTGATTACACAGAAGTATATGCTCCAGTTGCAAGATTAGAGTCAATTCGAATCTTCCTGGCATATGCTGCTTACAAGAATTTATCAAATGGATGTTAAAAGTGTTTTTCTCAATGGTGAACTACACGAGGAAGTGTTTTTTTTACAGCCTCCTAGTTTTGAAGATCCTGATTATCCTGACCGAGTTTACCGATTAAACAAGGCTCTGTATGGTCTACATCAAGCCCCGAGAGCTTGGTATGGCACGCTCGCCGACCATCTGACTGATAACGGCTTCAAACGAGGGACTGTCGACTGCACTTTATTTCATAAAACTGTTGGAGACGATCTTCTCCTAGTTCAGGTTTATGTCGACGACATTATTTTTGGGTCTACAAACGACACGTTGTGTAAGGAGTTTGAGAAGTCTATGCAAACAAAGTTCGAGATGAGTTCGATGGGAGAGATGAATTTCTTCTTAGGGTTGCAAGTTCACCAGTCTGCTAACGGAATCTTTATTCATCAGACAAAGTATGTGAACGATGTCTTGAGCCGATTCAAGATATCTGCCGGAAAAATCCCTTCTACTCCTCTTCCCGTGGGTCACAATTTATCACCAGATGAATTGGAGGATACCGTTGATCCTACCCTCTATCGTGCCATGATCGGTTCTTTAATGTATCTAACGGCTTCTCGCCCTGACATCATATTTGTTGTTTGTCTATGTGCTAGGTTTCAAGCAAGTCCACGAGTGACTTACCTAGCTGCGGTTAAAAGAATACTTCAGTATTTGAGGGGAAATCCAGATATCGGGTTGTGGTACCCCAAGGATGATACTTTTGATCTTACTGCTTATTCAGACTCGGACTATGGAGGTTGCAAGATCAACTTCAAATCAACGACTGCAGGATATCAAATTTTAGGAAACCGGCTTGTTTCCTGGCAGTGTAAGAAGCAGACAACGGTCTCCACTTAAACCGCCGAAGCTGAGTATGTTGCAGCCTCGAGTTGCTATTCCCAGGTTTTGTGGATACAACAACATCTTCGCGACTACGGTTTGAAGTTTCTTACTACTCCTATTTTGATTGATAATTCTGCTGCAATTTCTATCACAAAGAATCCCGTACAACATTCGAAAACAAAACATATTAAAATTCGATATCACTTTATACGTGATTGCTTTGAGAAGAAGTTGATTGACCTTGAGAAAGTACATACTGACTTTCAGAAAGCTGATCTGTTTACCAAAGCTTTTGACAAAACGCGTTTTCAATTTTTGCTTGGTTTAAATGGATTGAAGACCCTCGCTGATATCCTTAAACAAGGATGACTATCTTTATTTTCTGTTATTTCTTCTAAAATTTATTTTGGTTTTAGGGGGAGAAAATTTTGAAAATCCAAAAAGATTGTGATTTCAGTTTGTACAGAAAATTTTGAAAATCCAAAAAGATTGTAATTTCAGTTTGTATAAGAAATCCGAAAATCCAAAAAAAAATGTGAAGTTTATTTTGTTTATAAGAAAATTGAAAAGGACAAAAAGATTGTGTTTTTAAAATATTTATAGAGAAAAACCAAAAAGATTTTTCATACATTCGCTGAAAATTATGTCAATTATCTACATTTGAAGGGCATGTACGTGTATATGTTTGGTCCTGACATTTACTTGTAAATGATTGGGTTAGCCATTCACGTGATAATGGAAAATAGTTGGGGCGTTCGTTATGCGTTTTTAGATTGTTTTCTCGCTGAAAACTATGTCGGTTATTTAAGTTTGTAAAGCATGCTTTCATGTCTTGGTCCTATTATTCATTTGCTGAATTGATAGAATAACCATTTATTTATAATAGACTTAAGTTAACTGGGGCGATTAAATTTATTTTTATTTTTATTTTATGCTCTTTATTTTATGTTCCTCAAAATTTTAAGTTTTTGAAGCAAAAAGAGAAAATGATAGTACATTGATTATTTTGACTCCAAATCCAGAAAGAAGTAAGCTTAAAAGACTGTGTGCTTAACTGCATTGGTGCATTGGTAGGTCTTAAAACAAACAAGTAGAGTAAAGTATGTGATATAAACATAAAGAAACGCCAAATTGAAAGGGGTCTTAGTCTCTAGAAAAGTCTCGATGATGATGGCAGAACTGTAAAAACCTGTCATACTCAAGCCTTATACTTGTTTGATCAACCAAAAATAAAATAAAGCAAATAACAAGCTTTGAGGTTCTGGACACTATGAGTCTTTATGCGGCTTAATCATCTGGGTATTCATATGCATGAATATTTCATTCGCTTTTAGAGCAAACCCAAAGTTATTAAATTTGATCACTACTGTACTTCGTACAAATTTTCAAATTACTGACTTGATCAAAATCCGCTGTTAGTCATACATGGTTCCTCCCTTGCGCGCGTCTTAATACCATTAAGAAACGGACCCCAGGGGATACAATGTATGTAATCCGACAGATGGACTCGTGCATATTCACTCATAGTAACAGAAAATCAATGCATTGCTCATAAATTTCTACAAAAACAATTTTTGATCAACAATATAATGGTTTAAGTCAAGTTGAGGTGATATGGCAAAAATCAAATTAAGCTTGAACCAAGATTAGAGGCTGATAGTTTCTGATATTCTGTGCTCTAATTGAACAAATTAATCATATCACAAAAATACTTGAACGTTTGTTATTAGATTTAAGTGGACAACAATACCAATGACCGACTTAACGCCAGTCATAATATCACTGATATATAAAACTGTGATGGAAGGGCAATTTGGTCAATATGATTCTCTGCTCAAACTCAACAAAAATACCAAAAATATGTACTGTCTTTGAAAAACATATAAAACACAAAAAGCTTTTATACTTTCTCTTTCGTATTCTTTTTAAAATATTTTTTTTATATATATAACAAAATACCAAAAATATTTTTTCATTTTGTTTTTACATATTATTTAATTAATTTATTTATCAGTTTTCAAAAAGTGAAACGAATTTTTTAAAAGTATTTGATTATCGAGATAAAGGTCATCGGTTATTCTTTTAAAATTAATTTAAATGTTTTAATTCTTTAACTTACTTTATTTAATTCATTTAATTAGTTATTTATTCTTTTATAATTAAATAATGTTTAATTCGTTTTTTTATGGATAACGAATTAGGGTATCTTTTAACGAACTACAGTCTAGTTCGTGCCTCTAATTCGCTTCTGCACTCTGTAACGAAATACATCCAATTCGTTATGCATATTTAACGAATCAAGACACAATTTGAATTTTAATTCGTTTGACTTGTTTAACGAATCAAGACACGATTTGAATTTTGATTCGTTATGTCACGTATTAAGATAAGGGTAACGAATCGGCTAATTCGTTATTCAAATCTCTAACGAATCTGTTTGGTTCGTACATAGGGATGCGTGTAAAGACTGTGTATAAAGGACAGCTGTTACACGATTCGTCCTTCACTGTTCTTTCACCTTCCATATACCTAAAGCAACCCTTTTCAAAATTTTCCTCTGAATTTTCGACCTTCGAATTTCGAACTTTCGAGTATTCCATTGTGTTGCTAAGGTA
Source organism: Bidens hawaiensis (assembly GCF_021521415.1). Lineage (NCBI taxonomy): Eukaryota > Viridiplantae > Streptophyta > Magnoliopsida > Asterales > Asteraceae > Bidens > Bidens hawaiensis. The sequence goes on along the minus strand of NW_027496875.1, from coordinate 33,696 downwards.
TATATTATCACATCTTTATGTTTTACGTCAAAAATGACACTGTTTTGATAGTCTAATTATGTGATGTTATTCAAAGGGTTTTACAGTTTGATGGACCCTGGTTAATCATTGTCATACCGTGTTATTGTTGTTTATTTTGGTTTCATTGTAATCGAAATGTGATCCCGAAACCCTTGGTAGACTTTAATCAATGTTTGATTGTTGTTTGTCAGGTCGATTGATTGATCATGTTTTCGATGTTTTAGACTCTGTTAAGAACTCCGAGTATACTTAATTTATTTCATGCTTTTGAGTCACAATCTCAACATCATGTGCTTCGTAATGTGTTTCCGAGATCATTGCGTATGCTGATTCGGTTATCCATCGACGATTATGGACTTATAGACACTGGATTCATATTTTTGACTTTCTGTGTTCATAATCCAATTTTGACTATGACAATGGGAGTCAAAGATCAAGTCTTCAGTGACCATTTGTTAACCTTAGCAATTTGGAACTGCTTTGTGTCCAATTCGTTAAGGATACATACGAATTAGCTCAGCGAATCATTTTATCAACGAATCAAGTTTGGATTCGTCAAAATTGGAACGAACTGGATTTTAGTTCGTTAATATTTATAGTTAATTCGCTTGGTCTAATTTGTTAACCTATTTACATGATAGCGAATCACTTGATTCGTTACTTGCCTGTAATGAATCAGAGTGATAATCTAACGAATGACATTTTCCTTTTAATTATTAAATTAATTAACCTTTGTAATTAATAAATTATTCCAACCGTCTAAACGCGTTAATATATTAATTACACACGATATATAAAATTAAACACAACATCTAGAGATAAATATATATATATATATATATATATATATATAAATGTTAAATGTAAATTATATCTCCACATTACTTATGCTCGCTTAAATTCTATTCGGTAAAATGGTTGATCAATTGAATCAAGATCCACCGGCTGTTGATCAAGGGTATCAAGACCAACCACCACAAGAACAACCGCCTCAAGCACAACAGGAAGAAGTTATTTTATTACCATATGACACAAAGCACAACATCTGTGCTTATGTTGATTAAGATATTGTTGATGTTGCTGAGTTTGGAGATATGTTGACATTCTTAAGACGTTCAGTGATACATTATGCAATCACTGCTCGACCTAAAGTTTATCTGAGCATTATCAGGCAGTTTTGGGATACTGCTGAGTATGATGAGGTGGAGAATCACATTCGAGCCACGATAAATCGAACAGTTATTACAATTGATGTGAAAGTGGTTCGCCATATGCTTCGTTTTGGTGACAATGATGACAACCCAAGTGAATTTGACAAGCATCTGATCGAGGATTTGTTTACTCGTTTACGTTACGGTGGGGGTATTGATGAATCTATGTTGAACAAGAACGGATTATGCCCACCATACAAGTATCTTCTACATGTCTTGATTAATTGTATGAGTGGTCGTCGTGGTGGATTTGACCAATGCAGAAGCAGTGTGCAATCGACTTTTGTTGCACTTATCCTCAACAAGCCATTTAACTATTCTGAGCTAGTCTTCGATCATCTGAAAGAACAAGTTCAGCAAACGACTCAGAAGAAGAAATTTCTAATGTATCCGCGATTTCTACAACTGATCATTCAAGAATTGATACCCAAATTAGTTATTGATCAAACACTGGTGAATGATGTGCTTTCTATGGAACACATGACGGCCGACTCTGTACGTCGAATGACAATTTACCGTAAAGAGAGACCTCGGGACAAGCGAATGATTGGTCATATCATTAATCCGGATTATGTATGTCCTCCCGAGGATCGCTGGATCCATGATGACTCGGATTCCGAGCGTGAGGGAGGAGAAGGTGGGAACGATGGTGATGATGGTGTTAATGAAGGTGGAAATGGTGGTAATGGTGATGCAGCTCTGAGAGAACAACAGGCTGCTGTTGAAGCTGCGTTGGCTGCTACCATTGCAGCTCAACGTGAAAGGAAACGAAAGGGTAAAGCACCAGCTTCTGAAGTTCCGGCAAAGAGACGAGTATCAGCTGGAGCTGGTGTGATTATTGGTGTTCCACCGCCTCGTCCTGCAATTCCTAAACGCTCGGTTGTGCCAACTACTACTAGCACTCCGGCGCTTACATTGACAACGACAATGGTACCTCATGAGCAGTTGGGTGTGATTCCACAGATGGCCTTAACTGAGATACCAATGCCTTCTGCTACACCATCTACTGTTCCTCCAACACCGTCAATGAGGCCTCCTCCAGTTAATGATCTCTCATTTATGAGAATTACAAGGCCTCAGGAACCAATCCAGCCTGTTCATCCATCTTTGTATGCTATGCCACTGAACCATCAGACAGACATGTTATTGAATCTCCTTCATCTGTATGAAAATCAGATGTCTGCGATCGTATGAACCAAGAACGTCTGATGGAGAATCAGATGAAGCTGATCAGCTATGTTTCCTTTTGTCAGAAAGAAACGAAAGCCTTACGTGAGATTGTTGAGTCTCATGGGGTGAAACTTAAAGAACAAGAGGATCTGATCTTGCAATTGACTTGCAAAGATGATGCTTAAAAGAAGATCAAGAATGATGAGGAAGATACTGATGAGTTGGGTGCTGGTGGTGAGCCTAAACAAACTCAAGACCCAGCTTCTGGTGCGGGTACGAGTTCAGTTGATGATTCGGGCAAACAGATCATAGTCTATCATGACCACTCAGCTGCTAAACCAATTGAGATGATTGAAGCTGATACGGTTATATTTTCGATGCTAAGGGGGTGATTAGGAGTAAGGTGAATGCTGATGAGATAGCAGAGGGACAGTTTGTTGATAGGTCGCTGACACGAGAGAAGATTGAGATCTTGCTTGGGCTAAATGAAGATGAGATGACCGTGTTAGAGACTGAGCCTGATGCTGAGGTGATAAATGATGACGAGATCCTGAATGATCCTATGGTGGAGTTGAGGACAGATTTTATTTATGACGATGAGGAAGTTGAGATGGAGGATGTGACTGCTGAGGAGTATCCTAACTGGTTTCAACATACAAATGTTGATCAAGGTGCTCCAGTGTTTAATGAGAAGACTGTGAAAGAAGCAGAAGATCATCTCGAAAAGACATCTAAGGGTAAACTTGTTGCTGACTTTGTTGACACAAGATTCGATCCAAAGATTGATCCGTCTCTTGAAGATATTCGGAGTTGGTTTGTTCATCAAGACCTAAGGATTGGAAAGATTATAAACACTCACAGGTATGTTGATAAAGAATCGCAAGAAGCCATCGCACGTGCCAAAGCAAATCAAAAGACTACTTTCAAGACCGTGTCGAAAGTTCAAGGTGATATCGTTTCTTGGCTTTACGATTCTGAATTAAAAGTATGCATTGTTAAATGGGAGAAGGGCGTCCAGTATTACGAAAGGATGTCTGATCTTCTCTCATTACCGAGATGGGATGTGCGCACTTTGGCGTATCGTCCGTTTATTAATCGTGGTGGGAATAAACAGGCCAGTTGGTTTCACCAACACTTGCTGTTTGAAGTAAACCATGGGTTCAAATTTTTCAAACCACAGATTCCAATCCGTAAGCGTCTCAACAATATTGACCCAAGGACAAGATGGAAGAAGTTGGTTCTTAAGGTAAAACCGTCGAAAACAATGAAGCGTGTACCGGTGAAGATGATGAACCAACACATGTGGTTATCTTTCAACCGCTGGTACTATGAAAACAAAACCGGCGAGGCCGTCATTGTGTTGGGTAAGGGTTTGAAGACTGAGCTGATTAAGATTATCGACCCAATGTGGTTGGTGAATTTAATCGAGACCGACAATGATGTGCTACACAATAATCAGATTCTGATTGAGCGCAATGAAGACTATGACCTGGCTATGCAATTCCAACGCGTTGTGCGTGTTTGTTAAGAAAACGGAATTCATAGTTGCAGAGACTGGCAGTCCAAGCGCTTCAAGTAATTTAAAGACAAAGAGCTCAAGACGAGGGGGTGTCTGTTAGTGCATGGTTTTGCGTCTCAAGTCTTTGAATTCATCTTTAACGTATTTGTCGTTTTGTTAATGTAATAAACAATTATTTATCTAGTTAGTTAGTTAATGTATGGTCTAGTTCGCTAAGGTTGTTTAGCGAACTAAGACTTAAGTTTATTCCCTCCAGATTCGTTAGGGAATGTTAACGAATCAGGGGTTGATTCGTTAATTATGTTTATCTTTAATGTATGTAACAAGTTGGGTGTTAGTTCGTTAGGGGATGTTAACGAACTAACCCCATACTCTATTTATAGGTGAACACTGTTCACGTTTAATTTAAGTTTTTGAGGGATAATTAACGAAGTGCTGTTAAAATCGCTCTCGATCTTCATCTTAATATTATTCACATATACAACTACTAATACTGATAATATATACACATATAACACATAATCAAACGTAATTATGAGCTAGATCCGAGTTAAGGTATTAATCATATTAACACATATCCGAGATCTGTTATAGTTATAGTGATTAATCGGGTTCCAACAGCAAGTAATATTGAGCAAATAACAAGTAAACACAATATTCCATGTAGCGAATTGTAGTTTCTAAATAATGAATAAACGAAATTGAAATTTGGATAAGATATATATGCTACCCCCAAAAGTAGTAAAAGAGTAAAAAGGGGTGTGAGAAACTCACATTTGAGATTGAAGATAATTAACTTGAAATAATAAACGGAAGCGCATTTAAGAAAATTGAAACGATCGAACATCACGAACTATAAATAAAAAGGAAATACAAAATTTAAAGACTAACTATTGGGATTATAAAAGTAAAATAATCTTAATAGGAATTATGCATTATTTTAATATATATTTCGTTAACTTATGGCAAATGAGGACTTGGGGATTTTTATTGAGTTTAACAAAAATGAATAAAGTTTATATAAATCATTTGATGTTCATTAGTTGAAGAATTCTTTGTAGATAAATAGTTATTAACTTATTAATATAAGATTAAATAACAATATTAATAATAATTTATGATTAAACGTTTTTTTCAAGTAACATAATTAATTAATTTACTAATTAATTAACTTAAATGTTTTGCATGAATTATTTTAAATAAATTATAAATATTAGTTTATGTTTAAATAAAATAGACAATAATTAATTTCCTCAATTATTAATTTAAAGATATGAAGTATGTTATATCTATTGTGAAATATTTTAAATAAAAGAAATTTTTATAAATCATCTTATTTAAGAAAGTTTATAAGTTTATGATGATCAACAAATCATAAGATTTAGATAAATATATATACATGCTTGTTCTTGCAAAATAACTAGGTTTGATCCAAGATTTAGAAAAATCAAAGTGTTTATCTTGGATATCCATGATCATAGTGATTTCTTATAACCAAAATATAATATTTTTATTATAAAAGTATCATGTCCATGAAGAATAAATTACGAACATTCAATATTAAATCAAAACAAACACTATAAAATGCATTGAATTATAAAATTACTTGTTAGTGATTTCAATCTTAAGAAAATAGTGGATTGAGGTGTGAAAATAATGTAGGATTTGTCCTCCTTTTATAGTGAAAATATGGAGTTGTTATGTCTTATGAAATTTATGAAAATTAATCATATTTAATATAATTGAAAATTAAAATTAAAATGGTTTAAAAGGTTTTCAAAGTGTTTAACTCTTTTAATAAATTTTATTTAATTATAACATTCATTGTTTTATTTTTATTAGTTAATTAAAAAAACAACATATAAAAAAGATTGTAATAATAACAATCCAAGATTTATTCTAGTGATTTGCATGAAAAAAGTTCATGAATAAATTATCTTGATTATGAATATTTTAAATGAGTATGAAATACTAAAAGGGTGGTAAAAAATATATTTTCATAGAAATGATGACATAAAATACATGAAACGGAAATTGAGATTAATTAATAATATTATAAAAATATATAAATTTAAATAGAACAAAACCGAAAATTTGAAATGGGGTCGGGTTTTCGGGTTCGAAAATTAACGAATGTTACAACTTACATTCTTAAGTTTTTTATTTAAGAGTTTGGAAAAGAAAAGATAATAAAAAATTTCTTTTTTCATTCTTGAGTTTTTTTAAAGAAAAGAAAGAGAATGAAAATAAAAGTTGGGGTTTTTTTCCCTTCAAAACTTTTCATTCAAATATGGGCTGATTATGAAGGAAATCTTTATAGCCCAGTACAATATTACTAATTTACTCTAACTCAATTCTCTTTTTCATGTTGCTATGAGGACATAATTGTAAAATTATAATTTTTTCCCCTATCTTTTCCTTCCGATCTAACTCAATAATGTAATTAACATTTTCTTTTCTTTTTTTGACTCGAGGATTCCTTTTAAGTATATAATTTCTTTTCTTTTTTTCCCTTATCCAATCTTATCATTTCTTTTCACTGTATTATAAACCCGAGAGAAAGGAAAAGAATGGAAAATTTTTGTTTTCATTTCTTTCTTTTTTTTTAATTTCAGAATTATTAGGGACTTCATAGAAACATCCAAACGATTTACAATGAAGTGGCAGGTAAGCGGGCAACAAGCTGCGCCGCTTACCTATTTTATTTTTCCTTTCTTTTCTTCCTATTTCTTTCCAAATTGGAAAGAAAAAATATTTTCCAACTTGATATTTATTTCTCATTGTTTTCCTTTCATATGTTTTCTTTTCCTCTATTTAATGAACTCAGGAACACAATTTTCTCTAAATTCATTTCTTTTCTTACCTTAAAAATATCCTCTGGAACACAATAATATTTTCTTTCCTTCCATTTCATTTCTTTTCCACTCTTAAATTAACCTTGGAACATGGTGTAAATGCATCATAGAGCGTGCACGTATGTGCTCGAGTTCGGGTGTATCGCACCCTTTAGGGTTCCCATTTAGCTTTTACGAAACAATATCCCTAAAAGACTTCGATTTATTAGCCACTCCATGAATTATCTTCCTCCTATGCGGGACAAGTTCCCATTCATTTCACACTTTCCCCTTATTTTATTTTTAATTTTCGCATTTTCGTAACTTCAAATACCCAACTTTGAGTACTAATGCCTCATTTATATTAGGTTCGTTTAAGACAAGGTATGGTTTATTGCGAAGATCTTAGACAGGAGAACACAAACCCATTAAATAATACGTACATTAATAGATGTAAGATATCAATATTTCTATCCAAAATCAGTTAAATACACTTTTATACTAATAAAAGAAAATTCACTTTCACTGAATTTTCCAAACACACTAGGGAAAATTACAAGTTTGTGTATTTTTACCTTTTTAGGAAAAGTTAATAGTTTCTTCTTCAATATTCAAATAAACACCAAATAAAAACATACTGTTACATCAACGTAACATTATCATCAATATTTAAGTCAAACAATATTACATACATAAGTTATAATGATAATATCAATGGATGGTAGACTGAGTAAAGGGCAAGAGTGTCAAGTCCTATATCAATAATTAAACACGAATTAATGAATAACTTTTGTTTATATTAATCAGAAAATCTCACACAAATAGCTAATTATAATATCTCAAATCATAACTCGCTTTAACTCTTGATAAACCCTAACTTTGTTGCATATACTTCATGGCAATCCCTAACTTGGTTGCCCATATTTATAATGTTAACTCAAGTTAGCTAACAAGAAAGGTAAGGCCCCGTTACCGGTGCCCTACTTTGGACGTCGGATTTACTCATTGACATAGTTCTAAACATCAGAGTTAATATAAACATTCGCGGAATATTAAAACATTCATAAAACAGTACACATTAATCCATAACTTGTCTTATCAAACATAATGTCTTTCAAATTAAAACATAAATTAACAAGCGTCTTGAGTTCTCGGATGCTAGTCTCTTATTCATGTGCCACGCGTTCCCCTCAAGCGAGCTGCTTCATCCTACTCACATGCGTGCATACTAAAAGTCAGCTACGCTGAGTGAGTTCTAGTTAATCATACAACATACAATTAATTCACATACATCACTATTCATACTACTTAAAGAGCCTTCCGCCCTATAACCTCACAGATATTATAAGGGTCTAGTCCCCAACATCACAGATATTATTAGGCTCTAGTCCCTACCCTCACAGATATTATAAGGGTCTGGTCCCAATCCTCACAGATATTAGTAGGGTCTGGTCTCTATCCTCAAAGATATTATTAGGGTCTGGTTCCTGTCCTCACAGATATTATTAGGGCCTGGTACCTATGTTTCGTGCAACTATACCATACCTTTCTTTACATACTTTCCTTAACAATACGTGCAATATCCGAAGATCGTTCACGTAATATCAATATAACATACATACATCATTCATACATCATATATATCAATTATATCTTTAACTACCACCTGGCGGTACATGCAATATCCGAAGATCGTTCACGCACCGTCAAGCATTCATCATGTATGAATCATACAAAGCATACACTCACCACTTAAGGTAAGTGTATTAACTATCACATCGAGTATGCACACAGCCCCGAAAACATAACAAGGAAGTGGAGCTAGAAACTCACCTGAACACGGTTAAGCGTCACTAGCGGTTTCTACTATAAAAGTTTTAGACACTCGGCAACATTTCATCTTAGCTAATTTACTAAATGGTGGAGCTACAAAACTTTTATTTGCACCCGAATCAAATAGTACTGAAGCAGAAATACCGTTTACTAAAATGTACCAGTCACAACATCAGGAATCTGTCTGGCTTGTTCCTGGGTCAGCATGTAGGCTCTAGTCCTTGGCCTAGCTTGGTCGGCATCCTTCTTCCCACTTCCTCTAGCTTCTCCATTGGTGCACTCTCTTGCCATATGGTCTGGTTTGCCACATTTGTAGCACGCGGGCTTTGCACTGCACTCATTGGCATAATGTCCTGCCTTCCCGCACTTATAACACACATTAGACCCAAGCCTACATTCCCCACCACGAGCCTTCCCACATTTGTGACAAACATCTGAACTCCTGCTCCACTTGCATTCACCCCCATGCATCTTTCCACAGGTCTTACACGACCTCTTCTCCCAAACTCTCGACTGCTTGTTCTTAGGTTTCCACAACTGAGTATCGGGTCGTTTAGCAGAAGCGACCCATTTGTTATCTTTCTTCTCATCCGCCACCACATCATCAGCCGAGAAGTCGTCGTAAACCATTTCTGCGAGCCCTACAGCAAAATCAAAGGTACTAGGTCTACTAGCCTTGACCAAGACGCAAACATTATGTGGCAGTCTGCTAATGTAACACTTGATCCTCTTGGCCTCAGTGTTCACCATGTATGGCACCAACCTTGACATGTGGTTGAGTTCAGCGGTGTATTCGCGGTGTGTCATCTTACCCGCCTTCAGAATCAAGAACTTCATTTCAACCCTTTCAACCTTCACGTCCACGCAAAACCTTTCATCACCAATTCCTTCAGATCGTCCCACCTCATAGCTTTGATCTCCTCTCGGGTCTTCCTCTGTTTAACCGATTCCCACCAGTACATGGCTTCATCACCAAATTATTGGGTGGCATAACCCATAGCTTGATCAGGGTGGCACTTGCTAATCCGAATAACCTTATCCATTGCGGTTATCCATTGGAGAGTAGCGATTGCGTCCCCTAAACCAGTAAGCTCCAACGGGTCGCAACCTTTGATTGACTTGTAGTTACACCCGCCTCGGCCTCTCTTCACAGATCAAACTTCGCTCGAGTCACCCTTCTCTCCTTCATCATCTTTCTTACTCCTTTCCCCAAAGTTCTCAGCAGTCCTCGCATGGCTTCCAGCAGACTTTTCAGGATTCCAGTTCTTTGCAGCAGCTGCTACCCGCTTGAGCAATGGCAGCTTGAACAGTAGGGTCAAGTTGATACCCTTCATTGTTACTCGAATTTCAAGCAGATGCGCTTCCTTCTTCCCTTTTGTTAGCAGTTGAATCACAGAAGGTTCTCGGATAATACGTGGCCTACCGCAACGTCCCGTACGACTTCCTTGTCTGACGACCTTTCTTGCTCCAGCCATTTGTATTCTATAAGGAAACACAAACTTCATCACTCAAGGAACCATTTAGTACAAGGATAGTAAGGCTAACAGGTAATAACAGTGGCCAGCTGTGATTAGCTGATCACGTTACTTTCCGTGTCCTATACACTTCCTCTTATGAGTCTATTTGTACTAATTCTATTCTTAAACAGTTCATCAATCAAACAGTCAAGAATTCCTATCCTTAGCACACACATATCCTTTCTTTAGCAATTGAGCTAACATTAACATTCGTTATTCAACCATACACTTTACCGTTACTAAGCTTACTTGAGTGACACATGGCTATATTGAACTGGCATCTTCTTTCCTTTCTTTCTTAAATCCCATTCTATGTCTGAGTATAAGAATTTAGGATGCTTAAATCTCTCGAACTTTGCTCTGATACCAACTTGTAAGGCCCCGTTATCGGTGCCCTACTTTGGATGTCGGATTTACTCATTAACATAGTTCTAAACATCAGAGTTAATAAAAACATTCATGGAATATTAAAACATTCATAAAACAGTACACATTAATCCATAACTTGTCTTATCAAACATAATGTCTTTCAAATTAAAACATAAATTAACAAGCGTCTTGAGTTCTCGGATGCCAGTCTCTTATTCATGTGCCACGTGTTCCCCTCAAGCGAGCTGCTTCGTCCTACTCACCTGCGTGCATACTAAAAGTCAACTACGCTGAGTGAGTTCTAGTTAATCATACAACATACAATTAATTCACATACTTTACTATTCATACTACTTAAAGAGCCTTCCGCCCTATAACCTCACAGATATTATAAGCGTCTGGTCCCCAACATCACAGATATTATTAGGGTCTGGTCCCTACCCTCACAGATATTATAAGGGTCTGGTCCCTATCCTCACAGATATTATTAGGGTCTGGTCCCTATCCTCAAAGATATTATTAGGGTCTGGTCCTTGTCCTCACAAATATTATTAGGGTCTGGTCCCTATGTTTCGTGCAACTATACCATACATTTCTTTACATACTTTCCTTAACAATACGTGCAATATTCTAAGATCGTTCACGTACTATCAATATAGCATACATACATCATTCATACATCATATGTATCAATCATATCTTTAACTACCACCTGGCAGTACATGTAATATCCAAATATCATTCACGCACCGCCAATCATTCATCATATATGAATCATACAAAGCATACACTCACCACTTAAGGTAAGGGTATTAACAATCACATCGAGTATGCACACAGCCCCGAAAACATAACAAGGAAGTGAGGCAAGAAACTCACCTGAGCACGGTTATGTTCACTGTTAATTGTTATTCCTTTCCTTAGATGTACACGACTAACTGTTTAATAAACACAATATTATGTAATGCTCTAGCCCTTCATATTGTTTACTTAATTAATCTAAAGTGTCTAAGCCGGTTTTACTTCAGTGATTCGTTAATTGGTTAGTTAATCGTTACCCGTTAACCTTTTAAAGGTATCTTTCATATATTATAAAGTTCAAGGGCTTCTATGTAATTAAATCATTCTTCTCTAAGTCCAGGGACTGTCCTGTCATCTTATTAAACTTCTAGTTCATTACCCAGTTCTTAATGAATTGGGTTTACAACGAATGAACCTATTCGTTACTTTATAACGAATTGGCTATTATAACGAACTGGTCCTTGTAACGAATTGGACCTTAAAACGAACTGGTCCCTTTGACGATTTGGACCTCATTCGTTTGGTCTGGTTAACGAATTGAACTTCATTGCGAATTGAAACTTATAACGAACCAGTCCTCTTAACGAATTGGACTTAACGAACGGGGGCTAGTTCTTCTTTCTTTCATTAACAAATTGGCATACGAATTACTTAACGAATTAGTTAGTGACTGAAGCTAATTCGTTATCCTTCCATAGCGAATTGGCATAACGAACCGGGGGTTAATTCGTTATGTTCCCGTAACGAATGAGGGTTAGGTTAGGTTAGGTTAGAGAATGTCAGAAACATTCTCTGACAACCTTAAATACTCGCGCCGCCTTTCCGGCGCCGCCGTGCCGGAAAACCGGGCGGTGGCCGGAATAACGTATTTTACCCCATTTTACACTATTTTTCACCGTTTTTCGTCCCGTTCGATCCAGATCTGAGTTATGGCGACCCCTAAGCTCATATTTTGATCGGTTTATACCCGATTCCATCCGGATCTCGTGGGTTTAAGGGTTTAGGGTCCCGGCTTGTTGTTTCGCGGCTAGATCTAGCGGGTTTGGATCTATACAATATCATACTATCATTACCTCAGGTTGATGCTTGGATTTCTTGGTGATTTCGGCTAGAGAGAGAAGGTAGGATGAGAGAGAGCTAAGTGTGTGTTTTTGATGGTGTATGGAATGGAAGAGAATGAATTAATAATGGTTAATTAAGGTATTTATATCATGGATCATGGGCTCATGCCCATGGTCTTTTCCTCCTTCTTTATTAATCCAAGTCCATTACCCACTTTACTTGACCCAACACTAGCCCGACTCATAATAACTCATATTCTATTTTATTAACTGAAACGAGAAAATGGGATGTTACAAGTATTCCCTCCTTAAAGAGGTTTCGTCCACGAAACCTAACTATTACTAAAACAATTTTAGATAAAACTAAGATTGTTGTTGTAATAAGGTCAATATATATATATATATATATATATATATATATATTTACACTCATCTCTTATAAGTATCAATCAAAGGCCTAACAGAACGTTAAAAAACATAAACGAGATCGCTTTACGATCCAAAAAAGACTTATAATATCACATATTAAAATGTAGTTTTTTTATAAAAACATAACAATGAAAATGTAAAAAGTGAAAACATCATACGATTAAGTATTGGAACAAACGGTTACATACATAACTGGTTAAATACGAATGCCCACTACTAGTATATATTATTTTTAGTGGGGCTAATATATGTCTTGATGACCGCGTTTAATCTTCTTCGCCCGAACCTGAACTAGAACTATCGCTTAAGAGTTCATCTAGTTCGGCTTCTTCTTTGGTCATTGGGGTAGTTAATCCGGCTTCAACCTGGTCCTCGTACACTTCGGCTTCGTAATCTAATTCTCCCTCGAGTGAGCGTATGTGTTGACATCTCTCCGCCGCATTCAAGTAATATTTCAAGCAAATCGACATCTCAACCGCCTTTGGTGTTAGTCGACTCCTCCTTATCGAAATCACCCAACCACTTATAGAAAAAACACTTTCCGAAGCTACCATGGAAGCCTGGACCATTAGTATGTTACACCCCAACCTACAACAGAAATGCCGGGGCGCGAACTGATTGTTCACAGCTTTTCAAAGGTTACTATCATGCATTATTAAAATGACAATATCTACTAATTAAATTAAGTTTTCAAATAAATCAAATACAATAAATACATAATACATAATCATACAACAATACAACTTATATCACAAATGATCTTGATTAATTATTTTCTAACTTAAATTCTTCACTAAGTCTTCACCAACCTTCATTAAATTCCTACGATAACCTGCATATGCGTATAGAATAGAATTTTGTCAACAACACATGTTGAGTGAGCAACACACCAGTTTAAATGTACAGTATATATGTATATAAAAATAAGTATTGCAACAATTCATATGAGAACAACAGATTAACCAAATGAGCAAGTATAACTGAGATGTCGAAAGCACAAAGGCTAACGACTGGCGTATGATCATACTAGACAAAGATTATGTTGGACTTCTCCGAATGCGGAAGCATACAAAGAAAATAAGCACATAAAAAAGTAAGGTATAAGTTGTTAACACATAAGACAAAGTTGCAGTTTTTTAGTATAAGTATATATAAGAAATATAATTTACGCATATGTCCCAAAACGTGGAAAACAAGTAAAATAGGGGAATGTGGTACTCACCTTAACAGTTAAGCAAAGCGGGAAAGAATACAACAAGAAGCTATCAATTACGCTCTTCGGGAACTACCGACGAGAATCCTAATTACAATAATTGGGGAAGTAAATATAAATTGAATAAAGAATTTAAAACTAAGTAGAGGTTCGGAATTTGATGATCAAGTACGTTATATCGAAAGTTAAATATTACAAAGACTTTTTATTGCTTTAATAAATGGTATATTTTAATTACGTAAAATACTCAAATAATCATTTGTAAAATTTTTGGATATTTATAGTAGGATATTGTTTAAAGGTTTATTTTAAACTAGAAAATTTACATATATTTTAATTATTAATAAAGATTTCTCTTAAACTACATAGTGTAAATAATAATTAATAGGTAATAACAAATTTATATAAACTAAAATCTTTTATAAAATACCTAATAATAAGGTTATATACATATATATATATATATTAGTTATGTAATTTAATTAAACAAAACCTTTTTAAATCTTTAACATTTATAAAATCTTTATTAATTTTAATAACTATTACATATTCATATATATATATATATATATTAACAAAGATTCAGAGTACGACTTGTTAATATATCGGTTTTAAGAAAACTATAATTTGTTATTGATTTTAGAATATTAGTTAGTATTTACATGATTAAATATATAATAATTAAAACCATTTTATAACAAAAATATTGAGATAAAAATGGGTTGGGAGGGTTCGAACCCACGCCCCCAGCCACAAAGCAGTCCACACAACAAACGCCCAATTCCAACTGAACTAGTCTGCTACTTGGTTAAAATACGAAAATAAAAATCTTAAAACAGCTAATAAGAATACCCAGAATATGAACAAGCCCTAGTATTATAAATCGATTGATCGGGTTGTTGTTCGTTTGATTAACGTTAGAGGAATCAAAGGTGATACATAAACAAACTTGATCCATATAATTTTACCTGAAACACGGCGTATATTACAGACTATTGTGAACCACAGTCGCCGGCCAAACTTGGCGATGAACGGCTAATCAAACGCGTATGAGAAACCAATTGATTAGAGGGGTTTTGATTGTGATGGTGAGGTGAAGCTAACTTTGAGTTTAATTGGATTATCATAAACGATTATATGGGTACTAAATTATGGTTCAAGGCCGACGTTGGTGGAGGTTATAAACGAGTAATTAACAGTCCAAACAATATAACTAAATATATGGTTAAGGTCGGCCATGATATAAGGAATGTATTTGGACAGTTCATTGCAATATCGTTGATGATTTTGTGTCCAACAAGATCATAGAGATGTCAGCCAAGCATTACGAAAGGACAATCATAATTGATTGTGTTAACTTGATTAAATGGTTGTTTAGGCCGATTATAGTAGGTAAAATAAGTTAGATGATCCAATTACCAAAATTATAACGTAATTTGTAGTCCAAGATAACCACAATTGAATCCGGGTTGAATTTGGGAAAGAACTCGGGTCTGGGTCTTGGATTACCCAGTTTGCGAAATGGGTTATAAAAATTTTCATTTTGAACCCTTAGTGTTTGAGAATGGGTACCATGTAGGATAAAAGTTAGTTTAGGGTTGGTTTTGCCAATATAAGAAAGTTATAATTATATAAATAATTAATAAGAATAAAACAAATAAATAAACCCGATAAGTGCGGGATTTTTAATGATTAGATGGTCAGGGCCTGTAAATGGGTCGGGTACCAGTTAATAATAATATAAATTCTGGTTGTTACAGTCTCCCCTACTTTAGAGAATTTCGTCCCGAAATTAAAGAAAACTATAACAACACCGTTAAATTTTAAGAAAAAAGAAAAATTTAAAATAAAACTTAAAATCTATCATGACACAGAACTTTGAGTAGTTAAAACAACACTCAAAATGAAAATCCGATAAGGGCACTTATATATAAGATGTACCAGCGAGTATCCACCATGTCCTTATCATTTCTACATTTGAACTGTTATCCTAACTACTTTCAATTCTATATTATTACACACAACTTTACACTTCATGATTTCCATGTGAGGACATCGATAATTATGTTCCGGACCATAATTATTGTTATCTTCGGATGGTCCTCATGATTCGTCTCATCGTGTGGATTTACAAAACGTTTGGTTTTAACATGACCATGAGGAAACAAAAAATTTAAGGAGTCTTAATTTAGAATACTAGAAAGTCACCAAGGTATAAAAAAATTTCAAAAATTTTAGTGATTTTTAATAAAGCAAAGAAATTTTAAGACGACTTTTAAACATAAAGATATAAGTATTTAAAGTTTAAGAAGGGTAGATTATAAATAGTTAAAGTTATTATAGGTAAAGAAATAAGATAGAAGTAGGCTTCAATAAACAATTTATTTAATCAAAGGAAACTTTATTTATTAGATAGAAGGTAAATAGTCCAAATACAGAAATAAATCAAGGCCACAAAGAGGCGTTACAATACGTAATTAAGAAAAAAACAAAATAAGGTAAGATAGGTAAAGGGAACGGCAAGGGTCTTCATGATCGTTTAGTGGCTTAGTTGGCGTGACTTGAGGCACCATGAGGAGTTGCAAGAGTAGGAGCAGTTGAGGTAGGTTGATTCGGCATTGCTTGGAAAATTGGAGCTTGAACGGTTTGCAAGAGAGTTGTTTGGGGGAAATATGTCTGGTAAACTTAAGCTTGTGGTTGCGAGGTTTGGTAGTGTTGGGTTAAGTAAGGGAGACCTTGATTGATGAGAGGAGCTTGAGGGACATGAGGTTGAAGGGTTTGAGCTTGGTAAGCCTGGGTCAAGTAATAGGGTACAGTAGTAGATTGGGCTTGATGAGCTTAATAAGTTGAGGGCACGCATTACGGAGATGATTTGGGTCCTTACAATGGTAGCAAGCGTGGGTATTAGGAATATCATGTTGAGCATGAGGGGTAGGTTGTTACAGAATAGCTTGTGCAGTAGGCGGGACACGGCAGGTGTTAGCAAGATGGCCATAACGGTTACATTGGATGCAGCGACGACATAGAGATTTAACTGAGTGATTATGATTACAAATGGAGCATTACGGAAAAGGACCAAGGTAAGGTTTCTCGTTTTATGAGACTTGCGGGTGGGTAGGATTTGTTGCAGCAAGGTTCTTACGTTTCTTGTTGTAAGGATGAATGTAGGTAGATGGTTTGTAGTCACTAGTAGAGGTATTAGTGGGAAAAGTTGAATCGGTTGCATTGATGTTCCAAATTTGAGTTATTATCCTAGAGATTGCAGAAGTTAACTCTTCGGCTATACAAGCAGATATACGGTGGTGTTGAGAACCAGACTGTCACACCCCGACCAAAGGCGGAACATGTTGGGGCGTAACGTATTGATTAGACAGTGGCTCAAAAGACACTAATTAAAGCGACAATAATTATTTAATTTCATTAACATTAACAAGTACACAAATTCAATAATAAACAACAGTGACATCATGTTTTGTATTTTGAATAATATCCTAAGGTAAAACTAATTTCTTCGATCTTAAAC
The DNA here is from genome assembly GCF_021521415.1 of Bidens hawaiensis. NCBI lineage: Eukaryota > Viridiplantae > Streptophyta > Magnoliopsida > Asterales > Asteraceae > Bidens > Bidens hawaiensis. Next base: position 16,195 of record NW_027496875.1, on the reverse strand, counting down.
AATGTAAATTACTTGTACCTGTAGCATGTATAAAAATAAAGTCGTCAACAAGAATGTTGGTGAGAGTACATAAGTTTTAGTTGATATATATATATATATATAGATAAATCACAATTCATATGTAAATGATGAGAATTACAATTCTTATGAAAATGTAAACAACTAAATAGATGTGGACTCATTCTTATTGATACGAAATCAAAGTACTTTGGTAAATGTATGATCATACTAGATGAGGATAGATGAGGATGAGATACCAACCACCAAACAAAAAATAAACAATTAAGCACATAGAGCATTATCATATAGCATGCAATAATCACACATAAAACATATATTGAATTGTGTTTTGAATAGATGTGTAAGTAACAATGAGTAATTTAAATAGGGTATATATGTCACCCCCAAAATTTAAAAGATGAAAAAGGGGGATATGTAAACTCACCTCAACGTGTGGATTAGGTGACGATGAGATAATAAAAAGAATTAGGATGAAAATGGTCAAGCTCCTCGAGGTTCACCGACAAATATTCCTAGTTGTTAATGATAACAAGAATTAAATATGATCATAGCGAAATACAAAGATTTATGACAGGTTTTGAGATTCGATATGGTTTTTAAAATATTAATAGATACACTTTCGTTTATTATAAGGGTTATTATTATATTTATATTTGATGTTGTCCATGTTATTATTATTATTGATTTTAATAAATAAAATAAATATTATATACAATAATATATTAACGGAAAGATACGAGATAAAATATTTGAGCGTTGGTAAGATAACAATACGTCTCATTTAAGCGATTGGTAAAAAAAGGATTTATTGATCTTTTATTTATTATATGCACAACATATAAATATATATATATATATATATATATATATATATATATATGAATATTACAAGATTAATACTAGTCCAAAGACACGAAAACATTAAATTTCGGAGTTCGTTTTATGAAGAAAATGCATATTTAAGAATATATACATGTATTGTCATCATAATATTTGATTAAAAGTAAATAAAATAAACAATTACAAAAAAAACATAAAAACCGGGCATGGGGGATTCGAACCCGCGCACCAGGCCGGTTCTTAACCTTAGAGTAACATGCACTGGCCATCAGGCCAGTGCCTTGACTTGTTCAATACACAGAAACAATTATTTATAAGCATAATATCTAGTTGATGTTCTTCCCCAATTTAAAACCCTAGAACATAAAACCGTTTAATTGTTTATCGTTGAATCAAATTGAGTTAGGGTTAACAATTATTAACTAAAAACGACCTAATTACATAAATTAATTACCATAATTGATTACGGATTAAAGGAGATTGACGAGCTAGGGTTTGCGGCTCAAGTTTGAGTGTGAAATCAACTGTACAGCAGTGTAGGGGTTAATTGGCTTAGGGGTTTAGGTCGCGATGTAGTAAGGATGGTGTGTACGGGTTTAATTGAATTAATATTGTGTATTTATAGCGTTTTAGTGTCGGTTTGGTCCGCGGTTTGTTAAAGCTTTAAAAACGAGTCAATAGCTGTCAAATTGTTATAGTTTAACATGTATAGGACGCGTTTTAGGTTGTCAACGATTTGATTCAATCAATTTTCCCGAAGATTGAGGAACAAGCAAGGGGGGGTCTTAGGTTGTCGGTGGGAAGAGGGAGAAGAAGAGCGAAAATATTTTGTATATTATTTGCACTTTGGTCCCTGCTCTATAGGTGTGGATTCAAAAGTTGTAATAAGTTAGTTAGGGGGTATTATAGTATATTGTTCATAGTTATTGTTAATAAATAAACGAATAATATATCTTTAAGCGAGGGCGGGAATTTATTTAGTAACGACTGTTCGAATATAAATGAGGCAAAAGAAAATAAACGGGTCGGGTTTCGGATTTGAAAAGTAACGAATGTTACACAGACGATTGATGTCAAGGATGACGGTGGTTTCTTAGATGAGACATTCTACGAGGATCAAAAATAAAGATTTATAAGATGAAGGATGAGTTGAGGAAAACATTAGGATAATAAAATGTCTAAGTATGTAGGTAACTTATAATAACATTGCCTTGAGAAGTAAAGGGAATTGCGTCATGAGGATCAAAATTAAAAGTTTATAAGATGAGTGGGGTACATTGCGTAAATAGTTATTAAATGATGTAGTCAGTAAGATTAATGTGTGATGACTACATGAGGAGTTAAGTCAGTTTAAAATTTAGATTTTTATTAAGTTTACAATAAACTAACGAAATATAAATTGTGGATGTTGGCCTCCCATGAGCTTTCCATGGCAATTTGAATGGCCCAACGAACTAACGAAAAACAACTGAGTTGGACAGCCCATGAGCATTACATGGCAATTTGATTGTCCCAACTAATTAACGAATTAACAATGTGATGAAGTTTGTCGGCCCAATGAGCGTTACACGGCGTTTTAACCGACCAAACTAAATAACGAACTATCAAAATAAATATGGGTAGTTGGAGTATCTTGTGAATCACCACGTTTGATTACTCCAACAAAAATACGAAAACAAGTTAAGAAATTGATAGTAGGAGTGCCCATGGATTCCATGGGTTTTTCACCCAACTAACCATTTAAATAACGGAACACATTAATCGGGAAAACCGAGTTTAGCCACGAACCACCGTGAATTCGGTTTAAAAAATATTTTAGGGGTGCAACCACCAATGTGGTCACGATTGACAGCTTAGGGTGCCGGTCATATGGCATTTATGGGTCTCGCTCAGGTCCATAGGTTCGAGTAGTGTGGTCAGGTTATCACTCAAGTAAGGAATAGCGTCTTACCTTTGGTTCTTGGAACCGTTTAGCCAGTGCCCAACTCACAGTTCTCTTCCCCTTTCATTAATCATAGGGACATGCCACATGACCTAGCGTTAAGGTGTACGAGCGAAAACAACAGGTGGGAATTCTTAAGGAATTTCCCGAAAATAAAAGCAATCTAATTTTTGAAAATTTTTCTTTGAATGTTGAGGCATAGCCTCGGATTTTGTGTATCTGTGTGCATAACAATACAATAGATAATAAATAAATAATTATCTAAGAAAGCTGTAAACAATTTAATTTAAACACGTAAAGGTAAACAGATAGGCACGTATAGGGCTCCTAAACATGTGTCTAAGGCAATTTCTAACGACCTATCTTAAACCTGGCTCTGATACCAATCTGTCACACCCCAACCTACGGCGGAAATGCCGGGGCGCGAACTGATTGCTCACAGCTTTTGAAAGGTTACTATCATGCATTATTAAAATGACAATATCTGTTAATTAAATTAAGTTTTCACCTAAATCAAATACAACAAATACATAATTCATAATCATACAACAATACAACTTATATCACAAATGATCTTGATTAATTATTTTCTAACTTAAATTCTTCACTAAGTCTTCACCAACCTGCATTAAAGTCCTACGATAACCTACATATGCGTATAAAATAGAATTTTGTCAACAACACATGTTGATTGAGCAACACACCAGTTTAAATGTACATGTAGTGTATAAATATATATATATATATATATATATATATATATAAGTATTGCAACAAGTCATATGAGAATAACAAATTAACCAAATGAACAAGTATAACTGAGATGTCAAAAGCACAAAGGCCAACGACTGGCGTATGATCATACTAGACTGAGATTATGTTGGACCTCCCCGAATGCGGAAGCATACGAAGCAAATAAGCACATAAACAAGTAAGGTATAAGTTTTAACACATAAGACAAAGTTGCAGTTTTTAGTATAAGTATATATAAGAAATATAATTTACACATATGTCCCCAAAACGTGGAAAACAAGTAAAATATGGGAATGTGGTACTCACCTTAACAATTAAGCAAAGTGGGAAAGAATACGACAAGAAGCTATGAATTATGCTCTTCGGGAATTACCGACGAGAATCCTACTTACAATAATTAGGGAAGTAAATACAAACTGAATAAAGAATTTAATACTAAGTAGAGGTTCGGAATTTGATGATTAAGTACGTTATATCGAAAGTAAAATATTAAAAAGACATTTTATTGCTTTAATAAATAGTATATTTTAATTACGTAAAATACTGGAATAATAATTTGTAAAATTTTTGGATATTTATAGTAGGATATTGTTTAAATGTTTATTTTAAACTAGAAAATTTACGTATATTTTAATTATTAATTAAGATTTCTATTAAACTACATAGTGTAAATAATAATTAATAGGTAAAAACTAATTTATATAAACTAAATTCTTTTATAAAATACCTAATAGTAAGGTTATATATATATATATATTATGTAATTTAATTAAACAAAACCTTTTTAAATTTTCAACATTTATAAAATCTTTATTAACTTTTAATAACTATTACATATTCATATATATATATATATATATATATATATAGTTTTTAACAAAGATTCGTAGTACGACTTGTTAATATATTGCTTTAAGAAAAATATAATTTGTTATTGATTTTATAAAATTAGTTAGCATTTACATGATTAAATATATAATAATTAAAAACCATTTTATAACAAAAATAATGAGATAAAAACGGGTTGGGGGGGGGGGGTTTGAACCCATGCCCCCAGCCACCAAGCAGTCCACACAACAAACGCTCAAACCAACTGAACTAGTCTGCTACTTGGTTAAATTACAAACATAAAAATCTTAAAAACAGCTAATAAGAATACCCATAATATGAACAAGCCCTAGTATTATAAATCGATAGATCGGGTTGTTGTTCGTTTGATTAACATTAGGGAATCAAAGGTGATACATAAACGAACTTGATCCATATAATTTTACCTGAAACACGACGTATATGACAGACTATTGTGAACCACAGTCGCCGGCCAAACTTGGCGATGAACGGCTAATCAAACACGTATGAGAAACCAATTGATTAGAGAGATTTTGATTGTGATGGTGAGGTGAAGCTAACTGTGAATTTAGTTGGATTATCATAAACGATTATATGGGTACTAAATTAGGGTTCAAGGCCGACGGTGGTGGAGGGTATAAATGAGTAATTAGCAGTCCAAACAATATAATTAAATATATGGTTAAGGTCGGCCATGATATAAGGAATGTATTTGGACAGTTAATTGCAATATCGTTGATGATTTCGTGTCCAACAAGATCATAGAGGTGTCGGCCAAGCATTACAGAAGGACAATCAAAATTGATTGTGTTAACTTGATTAAATGGTTGTTTAGGCCGATTATAGTAGGTAAAATAAGTTAGATGATCCAATTACCAAAATTATAACGTAAATTGTGGTCCAAGATAACCACAATTGAATCCGGGTTGAATTTGGGCAAGAACTCGGGTCCGGGTCTTGGATTAAACAGTCTGTGAAATGGGTTATAAAAATTTTCATTTTGAACCCTTAGTGTTTGAGAATGGGTACCAAGTAGGATAAAAGTTAGTTTAGGGTTGGTTTTGCCAATATAAGAAAGTTATAATTATATAAATAATTAATAATAAAACAAATAAATAAACCCGATAAGTTCGGGATTTTTATTGATTAGATAGTCCGGGCCCGTAAATGGGTCGGGTAACAGTTAATAATAATATAAAAATTCGAGTTGTTACATAGTAAATCTCGGGCCATGGTGGCTAAGATCGGAAATTGATCTTCCTTACTTTTCGACCAACCTAACAAATCAAAGTTTTTAAATTCTTGTGAAGTCATCCAAAGTTTGACCCACCATACCGACCGAGTTCACTACTACTAGTGTGACCACGTTGCATTTGACTCGACTCATCAAACAATTGGTTATAAACATACAAATCTTGATCTTCCATATTTGATGAACCTTCACCTAAAGCGGCATTTCTCATTGACTCGTGAATGAGTGACGTGCAAGAACCATATTTTGATACATAAACATCAAACATTTGGTTAAGTTGAGTATTGAATTTGGCACTTGCGGCTAGTCCAAAGTTTGGTTCTTCGGGGGTGTTTAAATCCAACGCATTTGCAATTTTTTTCAATTAAAGACCCGGTTCCAAAAATATCAAAACAAGGGTTTAAAGCGGCGAAACAAGTGGGAACCACGAGTAGTTCTTTAAAATATTTCTTAATTTTTCCTTCATCGTATCCGCCATATCACAATATGGTCTACCTCTACCCGCCAACTCGTTTAATTTTAAACACATTTTAAGCAAATTGTGAAGTACCAATGAACTTGTTGGGTAGTAAACCCCCGATAAAGTCTTTGTTGACATTTTGAAAACTTGAAGCAGTGTAACCAATTCAATAAGATTCCAACTCGATGGGTGGTAAGAAGAAACCTTTCCACAACTCGACAAAATGTTATGAAATTCTATTTAACTTTCTTTTTGCATAATAGCATTTTCAAACATGGCGCAAGTCGAGTTACATCTGTGAGAAACGTCCCAATTGGGTCCGTAGCATACTCAACCAGCTTCCTTACACATTTTAATATATTTTGAATGTCTATGTGCATGACTGTATATATGGCGCAACATTTTTTTGAAAGCTTCTTTTTGTTGTTCAATAACTTTTAAACCATCTTGAACGGCCAAATTTATGATGTGTGCGACACATCGACTATGGAAAAAAATACCCTCAGAAATCGGTTTGTACTTTAATCTTAAATGTGACACCGCAAGCATATTGTTTGAGGCGTTATCGAAATATATTGAAATTATTTTTTCTTTCAATTTGTACGTTGCAATAAATTTGTCGATTTCTTTATATATAGCCTCACCAGTGTAAGGGTAATCAAAAAGTTAAACAAAATCGTGCGTTTCATCATTTGCCACGTCGCTGGTTCAATCCAATGGGCGGTGGCACAAAGAAATGAGTCAGGTGAACCGTGCGGTGCGGACCAAACGTCGCTAGTCAAGTTAACACCGGTTACTAGTTTTTCAAAATAAGAAAATAATTCTTGTTTAGCATTTTTCCACAATCTTAAACAAATTCTCCTAAGATTAGCACGACTTACATGGGTGTATCGTGGTTGGAGCGTTTTTTGAACCATCTTTGTGTATCGTTGGTTGTCGAAATGGTTGAACGGCAAACTTTCTTGAATTACAAACTTCGCCATTTCCTCCCTTGCCATTTCCTCGTTGGTTGAGCGCCTTCGCTTCCCATGGAAGCTTGAGCGCTAGCGGCTTGTTGTTTCAACACCTTGCAATACGGTTTTTCGAAGTGTAGTCTCAATGTGGAGTTTGCCCCAATGGCATAAAAACCATTACAATGGTGACAACGCGCTTTTCTTGACCCGTTCTCCATCTCACACATATCAAAATGTGACCAAACTTCGCGGAAGCGCTTTGTTGGAATAACACGAACCACCGTGTCGGTTGTGGACTCGTCAACGTTGACTGAATCTTGACGACTAGAGCTTTCCATGCTTTTTTTACGAAATATCGATTAAGAAAGTGAGTGATTTGAAGAGTTTTAGGAGATTGGAGAATGGTGTGGTTGAACCCAAACACCCACCACCCTTTTATACATATTTGGAGATGAATTATGGCCAAAAAACGGCTACAAAACGGCTAGTTTAGCCAAAAAAAACGGTCATATCTGACCTGATGGTGCAGCTGCCAGAAACCGATTTTTAACAGGTTTTTTATATTCGTTAACGATTAACCGGTTATGTAATTGAACCAGCATAATATACTCAAAACCGGTCTAACCGGTTATAAAAAAACCGGCTTTCCATCCTAACTGGTTTCGGTTTTTTTTCGATTTTAGTTACTTGATCAGTTTTTTTGTACACCTCTAGTTGTTGTCGTACAAACCTACTTGCAGAAACGTCGTAACAGTACCCACAATTCAGAAACCCAACTTGGTTTCGATATGCACTGGTAATAGATCCTCCTTAAGCCACCACTCGCCTCTGACCGGTTATCGATTTCTTGAACTTAGCTTTGATACTAATTCAAGTCTCAGATCGATAATCAAACACGAACTAACTCGCTTCAAACAACAATTAAGCCAACATAGTGAATATATAACACGAGCCATAAGAGCCAATGAATTCCAGTGAAATCCCTAGGCTTTGTAAATCCTTCTAATTTTAGAACAAAATTTTATAAAACCGACAGAATGTCTTAACCCTAGCCACCGCTAGCCCACCCATCAGATTGGGTTCTTGGTTCACCAACCCAAAGTAAACGCCGATATTTTTTGTTGAAATGTATGTTCGGGTAGTTTCCAAACACCGTTGCAACCCTTTTGGGAGCCATCAGATAAAAAACAGATGGCACTAAATGGTTGATTGATGTTTTGGGTGGCTTGAGTTAAAGCTAGAAATGTCTTTCATCCTAAGACCATGTGTTACAGTTAGAAGTAGATTATGTGTGTAAGCATTATCTCACCGTGTAAATTCAAAATGATTTAGTTTTGATTCCATGTCTTCCTCTTTTCTACAAAAAGGCTTTTGTTTATCTAGAGTACGAGAGATATTCAAAGAGGTCTAGATTGACTCTGAGAAAGAAGATTTTCCGGTAGAATGCTAAACTGAGAAGGATAAATAAGTAATGAATCGCGGAGAAAGCTCTTTGGTTCCTTAAAGTTAAATAAGCAATACAGTCCGATTTCCTATGCCGAAATATCGCTCCGATTTAGCACTTTTTATTTTTTCTACTTTCCTTCTGAATCCGTTTAGCACACACACGCACACTTTAGATTTCCTAGGTGTGCATCTTCTTTACAAAACTACTCAAGACATGGATATTATATATCATAGGTCAATGCTTGGTAAAAACTCAGAAGGGCTAGAACAACCCTTAAAGTAAAGTGAGGTTATTTGGGTATTAGCCATTAGGCACCCAAAACCAAAAAATTTACGCCTTCGACATCCATGGCCGTCTTCAATAATTATATACTTCTGCTAGAATTAAAATGGCCCGTAAGCCGTAACGAGTAACGAAATATAAGTTTGTTTTTTTTTCTAAAGACATTGACATTATAACAATAATTATAATAATAAAATCAAATATAATAATAGCTAAATCAATAATTCATAAAGCTCTCATAGCATTCTTTACTAAATTGGTTTTGGTTTGAGACCTAAACTTCACCAAATTAATTAAGAATAAAAAAAAATTAGGCACAATATTTTGAGATAATCGAAATCCAATTATATTATATAAGAAAAATTTTTAATATATATATGTTTGTGTGTGTGTGTTTGTGTCAGTGGTGGATCTAGACTCGAAACCGAGCCGGAGCACTCAAAAAAAACTTTCTCCATATTTAATACAATATTAACGAAACAAATATAAAGAACACGACAACAATAAATTTAAACTAACCGGGTTAACAAATAAATTTAATACAATATTAACGGAATACACCCCTCTTTCTTCTTTAGTAAAATCATTCGGATACATCTCTTAAAAAGCACTATCTTAGATATGTCAAACTTGGAAAACGAATCACAAGGATTTAAACCTAACATATTTTCTAACAAAGTAGTTGAGACCTCGCTAAATCTATTTCCAAGTTCTTGAATTTACATATCCAAGACCGTATTAAAAACTTCAACCTCAAAATGATGTCGATTAGTAATTACATACTTCCGGTTTCTTTGATTACCATAACTTTCCTCCATATCTAACATCTTAATCTTGTTTTTTTCACAAAAAGATGTAACTTTTGCCAACATCTTGTCAAATCTGGTTTGTCTTAGATTATTCAATGCTCGATTTGTCCCGCTTATCAACTTAGACGCTTCCAACAAATCTTGACTCTTTTTTTGAAGATGTTTTGATAAAGCATTTGTGAGGCCTAAAATTCTGTCCAACAAGTGTAAATAAAACACAAATTCAAGAGTCTTAAAATATGATAGAATACCTTTTGCGTTGTATCTTTGTTGCGCACTATCTCCATCTAATTTAATAAATTGAAACACCTCAACAACTTCCGGGAATAATTTTAACAAACTTGTGATTGTTCTATGATGAGAACCCCATCGCGTGCCTCCGGCTCGTGCAAGGGAAACCTCTTGATTTAATATTTTTCCTGTTTTAATCTCACCAAGAAGAATTTCATTTTTCACCCTCTCACTTTTTAACTCCAACATCATATCTTTTCTTTTGTAAGAAGCACCAACCGTATTAACAGCCTTGCCAAGAGATTTATAAAATTCTTTAACACCGGTATGTTTTTATGCAACAGCCACAATCACTAACTGAAGTTGATGAGCAAAGCAATGTATGTAATGTGCTGATGGATTATCTCTTAAAATCAAAGCTTTTTAATCCATTAAACTCACATTCGCAGTGTGCTACAGTGTGCGATTGGTGGCTGGCTCTGCGCTGCTACAGGGGAGGGTGGAAGACTGGAAGGTGCGTATGATTTTTTGTTGTTGTGAAAGGTGGGTTAATGGGTTGGTTGGGTTGGGTTAATGGGTTGGTTTGTTTGAGTTTTATCTTTTGATTGGGTTTAAAACATATATTAGTTGGGCTTAAAATCTTAGCCGGAACATTATTTTTTCCAGCCGTAACGAAACACGAAAATCGACCAAAAAATTTGTTTTTACACTACCCGTAAACATTTGAGTCGTAGCGGAGGCTACGGCTCGGCATAAGGTACGTCCGCCCCTGGTGTGTGTAGGAAAAAATATTTAAAAATTTATTAGCCTTAAAAAGTTGTCTTGGCCAAGGGTGCTGCTCGCACACCTCAAGAACTAGCCTTGTCGATATCTATTTTGACAATACACAAAATTTTAGTTGATATTGGGTACCTTTGTAAAATGGAAAGAAAATTTAAAATTTTTTTCAATTAAGTCACTCAAGTTAAAAAGGTGTTTTAGTTGAGTTATTTAACAATTTTTTAATGTTTTAAATATACTACATGTTGCAAAATAGACCCCACATCTTCTCCTCCATTGTTTTCTTGTCGTTCAAAAATTTTAATTTGTCTTAATTTGAAGATTTAGTGATATGATTCATGCAAAAATTGAATAAATCATTTAATTTGAACACTTTTGAAACTTTCTTATTATTTGATGATATTTCCCCTGTTTCTTAATATTTAATTTGAACATTTTTCAACGTGTCACAACTAACAAGTTGGAATTCGTTGTTATTTAATTTATCTATATAAATGTTTATCAAAAAAATCCTATTCTCCCAATCCACTAGATTGTTTGATCTGTGATTCGAAGCTTCTCATGCGTTTGACCCAAATTCGTAGGTATAAGTCTCACCAAACTCGGATAGTCCTTAAATGAGTTATAACATCTTATTTTTTTGTGAAACTTTCTCATAATAAAAAAAATAATTTTTGTAGGTCATGGGTCTTATCAAACCCGGATAGTCCTTAAACGGGTTATAACATATTTTATTTAATTGTGAAATAACCTCTTAATCATCAAACAATAATTTTTGCGGGTCATGGGTCTCACCAAACCCAAATAGCTATTAAACGGGTTATAACATCTCATTTATTGGTGAAAACATTTCATAATCAAACCCTAATTCAATTACTTTCCTCTACATATTATCCATAGCTGGTCTATCTTCTTCATCACCGGTTAATTATTTGTGTTTATGTTTATTTGTTTAAAACCTAAAAAACCCGTACATCTTAACTGAAAGAGCCCAAACTTTAAAAAAAATTAATGAACGTAACAAACTAATATGTACGTATTATATCAAAACAAAAGTATGTAAAAAAATAAAAAAATCATTACAAAATACAAAAAAAAAACACACACACAATTACAAACAAAAATCTAAAAAAACAACACACAATTACAAACAATTATAAAAAACATGTACATGTTATCGAAAATTTGACTCTTATTTTCCCTTTTTTTTCTTTGAAGGCCAGCTAATTTACTTTTTAAAACGGCCGGCAAGAAATTGAGCCCAACTTTACAGCATCACACCTTTTTGAAGACATACAACGTAACAGCATTACACCTAACACCAAGATTAGACACCAAACAACTGGCAAATTGAATACAATTAAATTCTACCAACCCAATTCCCCCAAATCGAATTTTGCCTAGTTCTTTGGACTTCATAGTTATATAAAATCATAAACCTTTTATTCGCTATTTCTTTGGAAAATAAAAATAAAGGTGTTTCAAGTTGGCCTTGAACTTTTAGCTAACTCACTTTCTACGGAAAACCTCAACCAAAACCCAGTACACATGCCAAAACGTCCTTTTTCTTTAAATCTCTTACTAGTTAGCTTACTCAATATGATAGAATGATAAATGACGCTCACAACAATATTCCTTCCATTCCATAAGCTAAGAGGTGAATCCGTAATCAGGATCCTTGAAATTAATTTGATGGTCGGGTTTCTCCGAACATAATTCAGGTCCATACTTTCTACGAACCATAGGGACCATATTATTAACTAGCAATGGATCATTTACAACTAGCAATGGTTCCTTTGAAAAATAATACCCAATTGTTTCTAGAAAGTGTCAATGTCAAATTTATGCCACATGTGTATTTATTAAATATTGATCAACACTATAGAATAGTAACTCAATATGGACAAAATATGTTGTAAATCCATATGCTTATTACACTTTTTCATAAAATGGCATTTAGTTTAACATTTATTTGCATTTTGACCATTTACCCATACTCATGGTTAGGCATCGATTAACCATTAGCCTCCACCTCATGATCAGTCTAGTGACTAGCGATTACTACAACGTTGTCATAGTATAACTTGCTCAATGCTTTGAAATTTTATTCTCCAAGACAATATTCAGCAATTCAGCATATTTGTGGGTAGTTGTTTGGATCCCATCCCATGATGCAGGCAGATGAGAATGAGATCCAGTAGAATTATTGAAACCTGTCTCTATATATCCACCAAAACATCACCGGCCCACTCGGACAGTACTTGGACCGTAGCTACCCAGTTTGGACTTCATTGAAGCGGCCCCATTGGATTCTTAGTTAGTGAACATGTGTAAGTTAATTATAACATACGTACCACCTACCCAACACCATTTCCAGGCCGGTAGATGGATTTCTAACTTTTAGTTTTACCCATCATAAAATATTAGTATGTCTTTTGGGTGTAAATTAATGAGTTAAAAGGAGTTACTTGATATTAGGTTGTTAAAAGCTTGAATCAAACCATGCTAAAATGAGCTGAGTTTGAGTATGAGTCTGACTGCCTGAGCCTAGATTTAAGCTTATTTAATAAACAATTATGAACTTGAGTAAGCCCATGAGCCTAAACGAATCCATCATCCATATAAATTTGATTTATCTTATGAGTTGTATGTTTATATAATAATTATTAATAAAGTTATAATAAAAAATACTAAATAATATATACACATACGCACACTAATTAATAAAATATATACGAGTTAAGTTCAAGCAAAGCTATTGTAATTTAAATGAACCAAACTGGCTTAGAAGAGTTTGGGCTCGACTAGTTTATATCAATAACCATGCCCAGATTGCTATGTTGTAGAGATGCACAAAACCGGTTTTTTTCAAACCAATTCGCTTTAAAAGAGTCTTGGTTTCGGTCAAGAAAATCAAAAATGAATTTTGTTAAACCAGTCCAGGTTTAGAACCTATTTATAGAATTAAAAAGATTGGTTCGAATCTATTGGTTATGTTTGGTTTTGTTTAAAATCGGTTTTAATCAGTTCAATTCTGACCGGTTTCAGCGAAAGAGTTTTCATACCTATATCAAATTAACGGTTCAATTTAAAGGGGCAATTTCATAGAATAGTTACAAAGTTTAAAAAGTGTTTCAATTAGGTCACTCAACTTTAAAAAATGTTCCAATTAAGTCACTCAACTTTCATATTTTATTAAATTAAAGGTTTTAACATATTTTTTTAGCGTTTTTTTCTTTTTTGTTTCACATAAAAAATCTTTTTATCTATTTTTTGATGTTGACGTTGAGTTGCGACGTGGATTTTATTTTTTATTTTTGAATTTTAATATGATTAACGTTTTTTTAAAATTTTTAAATATAACTACATATATTGCAAATTCCGACCGCCACATCTTATCCTACATTTATTTCTTGACGCACAAAAAAATCACTGAGACTCGATTTGAAGATTAAGTGACCCGGTTTGAGAAAAATATGCATGAGTGGCCTAATTAATTAGAACACTTTTGAAAGTTGATTACTATTCTATAAGATATTTCTCAATTTTATTTTTAAAACAGAAACCCGCTTCACCAAACCATTTAACAGAATTACAGAAATTGTCCTTTATGTTTACACCAAATTTCAGTGGTTGTCCTTTATCTTTAAAAGTAACATAAATTGTACTTTACGTTTCCAAATGTTGCACCGTTTGTCCTTTAGCCTAACCCAGTTAGTTTTTATCGTTAAGTCTAGTCATGTGCCTTGCACATGAGGGTAAATTGGTCATTTTACCCGCTTACTAAAAAAACATTTAAAAAAAATAAAAGAACACATTCTCTTCTTCACACACCACCACCAACCCATCACCACCACCACCATCTTCTCTGGCGAACCACCACCACCATCTTCTCCGGCGAACCACCACAGCCACCAACCAACCCACCGCTCTCCGCCGTCCGTACGCAACCCTCAAATCCAATAAAAATCAAATCTAAATAAAAAATCATAAGGTTTCACCATATCCATAACAATCAAGGATTTAACCACCACCATTCAACTTCCGGCGACCACCGTTCATCGATATTTAACCACCAATATCTGAGCTTGTTTAATTCTTCGGCAGCCGCAAACACGGTGGAACACACCACTAGCCTACCGAGTCAACCAAATCAAGTCTTGCAACCTTTGATTCGCGAACAACGACATTGATATGAGCTTGCCGGAAATATAATCGTGGTCAGGGTTGTCAAGGGAAGGCAGATCTGAGCGCCGTCGCTGGTGGATATAATCGTGGTCCATCGCTGGAAGGCATATTTGAGCGCCGTCGAGGGAAGGCAGATATAATCTTGGTCCGTCGCTGGAAGGCAGATCTGTCGACGGCGAAGGTTCAGGCTATGAAGGTGGTTGTCGGGTTTAGGGTTTGGGGATAGGGAGGTTGGTGGGTGTGGTGGTGAATCAATTGGGCTTTGCAGTGGTGGCAGGTGGTTGTTGCAGTGGTGGTGGGTGGTGGTTATGGCAGTGGTGGCTGGTGGTATATGGAGAGAGAGAGAGAGTGTGTCTCCATATATATATATATATAAAGTTTTTCATTTATTTATTTTTGTTTATTAATTAATTAAAAAACTATATTTTTAGTTTAGCAGGTGAAATGACTAATTTACCCTAGTGTTCAAGGCACATGACTTGACTTAACGGAAAAAATTAACTGGGTTAGGGTTAAAGAACAAACGGTGCAACATTTAGAAACATAAAGTACAATTTATGTTACTTTTAAAGATAAAGGACAACCACTGAAATTTAGTGTAAACATAAAGGACAATTTCTGTAATTCTGTCAAACCATTTTCAAATTGTCTTTTGGTCGGGTTTGGAATCGATTTTAGTTGGCAAAGTGGTTTTTCTATGTTCATCTCTACTATGGGTTTATAAGTGTTGTAGTTTTCCTATTGGACTATCCATTTTGTGATCCATGTATATTATGTCCAGCAGTCCATGCACGAGGCCTGCATGAAAAAGATTTTATTTTTACATGTATCGTATTCTTTG
Organism: Bidens hawaiensis; assembly: GCF_021521415.1. Classification (NCBI taxonomy): domain Eukaryota; kingdom Viridiplantae; phylum Streptophyta; class Magnoliopsida; order Asterales; family Asteraceae; genus Bidens; species Bidens hawaiensis. The sequence continues at coordinate 547 of NW_027496875.1, read as the reverse complement.
ACTAGCCCATGAGATTTTTGAACGCTAACCCTGTGATTTTGGTCATGCTCAGAAATTAATCTCTAGATGTTGCATTCAAAAAACAAATGTTATTCTTTCTAAAAAGTTATTGAACAGAGTATTATCTTTTCGTAGTGATGAATACCTCAAAACCTAATGTAGCTCTTAGTTTCACTAGTTGCAATGGTAAATTATTATTATTATTATTATTATTATTATTATTATTATTATTATTATTATTATTATTATTATTATTATTATTATTATTATTTATGTGATCCAACAGGACTCGAACCGAAAATTAGAACGTCAATTTAAGAGACTCCAAGCACCAGAAAAAACCGACCCGACTGAAAAAATCTTGGCAACCAGTAACCACAGCAATAGCGACAGAAATACATCGTCTCCATCATCTTCGGCCCTGGTACAAGATGTCAAGATAGACCTCATCACCTCAACATTCTTCACCTCATGGATCTTCTTATCAGCGTGGGTTTTTTATAACAGTACAGGCCCAATTATGAAGGCCCATAATTTAACTTTGCCT